>NC_053023.1:494753744-494990280 GCF_003073215.2 Triticum urartu | reverse complement strand
TAGTAGCTCTAGTTCTTCTTCCACGGATATTGGTTTGAGATTGGGATTTCTTACCGATTATTCGTTCTTGATCCGTACCTTGTTGATTTATTTCTCTACCTTAATTCTACGTGGCTTCTCAATTTATGGATATGTGACCATTTCAAGAGGAATGCATTCGTTCATTTTTTTCGGATGTGAAGACTATATGTTGCAATTTTCATTCCGTTGGATTCAGCTTCAATATTTGTCTATCAATGTGCTAATGGATGGCAACCTCTTCAGGATGGCTCCTCCAACGCGCACGACTCCGAATCCTGATCCGCCACCACCTCCACCTCCTCCGGAGGCATGGCAAGCTGTGATGGCCGCAACCAATGCAAACACACAGTTGATCATGCAAATTCTCCAAGAGCGCAATCAAGGCAACCAAGGGAATCAAGGCAACAATCAGAATCACTTTGCTACACTCAACCAGTTCCTTGCTAACGGGCCAAAGACTTTCAGCAATTGTGTTGAGGCAACCGATGCTGACGATTGGCTTGTGGATCTATGCAAGCATTTCGAGTGCAGTAACGTCAGGCCTGAGGACTTTGTGAAGTTCGCTTCCTTCCAACTCAAAGATCAAGCTGTAGAATGGTTCCAGCAATACAAGGACTCCAGAGGTGGACGTGTTATCACTTGGGATGATTTCCGTCGAGATTTCAGGGCTCATCATATCCCTCAGAGCGTGGTTGAAAGCAAGCGTGAGGAATTCCGCAACCTGAAGCAAGGCTCTTTGTCTGTCTATGACTACAACAAGTTGTTCTAGAAGCTTGCCCACTTTGCCAAGCAGGACGTCCCTGATGAGAAGAGCATGATATATCAGTTCAGGGGTGGTCTCAGAGAAGAAATTCAGCTAGCTCTTGTTCTCTTCGAGCCCTTGAGATACGATGAGTTCTACAACATGGCACTGAAACAAGAGGCTGCTCAGTTGAGGTGTGATGCTTCCAAGAAGCGAGTCAGAGATGTTACTCCTTCTTCCTCTACTCAAGTGGCCAAGCAGCAGAAGTATTGGCTTCCTCCTCCTCCGTTCCGTTAGCCGTATCAGCAGAAGAGCAAAGGTGGCAGTGGTTCTTCCCACCCACTCAACCCTGGCTTTCAAAACAAGACTTCGTCTCAAGCTCCAAGATCGAGTGCTCCGTACCACCGTCCGCTTTCAGAGGTCACGTGCAACAAGTGCCAATAGAAGGGTCACTATGCCAACAAGTGTCTCAACCAGAGGCGTCTTCCTCCTCCTCCTGTCAGATCGGCAAGTACAGCTGTGGTCAAGCATAACCCCAAGCATGCCAAGGTCAATTTGATGAATGCAGCCCAGGCAGAGGACTCATCAGATGTGATCATGGGTAACCTTCCTGTTAATGATATTCCAGCTAAAGTTCTTTTTGACACGGGTGCATCGCATTGTTTCATCTCGAGACCGTTTTCGGCTAAGCATGGTTTGCCTTTGCAAATTTTGCCTAGTCCATTAGCAGTTGTCTCTCCCGGTAAGCGCATGCATGCTAACTCCATTGCTCCGGATGTTACTATCACTTTGGGAGATTACAAGTTTCTATCTTCCCCTACGGTTCTTGGTGACTTGGATATTGATCTTATTCTTGGAATGGATTGGCTTTCTAAGCACAAGGCTCAGCTTGATTGTGCAGCCAAGCAGATTCAATTGACTCATTCGTCTGAGGATGTAATTGTCTTTGCCGCTCGTGATGATACCATCCGTCTGTTTTCTCTCAATGAGAAGAGTGAACTGGATGCTATCTCGCACCAGTCGTTTGCGAATATCAAGACGTCTTTCCAGAAGAGCTTCCAGGAATGCCTCCGCACCGGCCAGTTGAATTCATTATTGATCTTGAGCCTGGCACGGAACCTGTGTGCAAGCGTCCTTACAAGCTCGAACCTGAAGAGTTGAAGGAGCTGAAGAAGCAACTCGATATTCAAGAGAAAATGGGTCTCATCCGGCCTAGTTCTTCTCCGTGGGGTTGTGGTGTTCTTTTTGTGAAGAAGGATGGAACGGACCGACTTTGTGTTGATTACCGTCCAGTGAACAAGAAGACCATCAAGAACAAATACCCACTTCCCAACATCAATGAGCTATTCGAACAACTCAAAGGTGCCCAAGTATTCTCCAAGCTTGATCTCCGTATGGGCTATCATCAGATTCGAATCCGTGAGCAAGATATTCCCAAGACGGCCTTCAGGACAAGCTTTGGTTCATATGAATACACTTTCATGTCTTTTGGCCTCGTCAACGCTCCTCCGACGTTCTCTCGCATGATGAACTTCATCTTCAACGCCTACACCAATGACTTCGTTTTGGTCTATCTCGACGACATTCTGGTTTTCTCCAAGAACAAGGAAGATCATGCCAAGCACTTGCGTTTGGTTGTTGATAAGCTAAGGGAACACAATTTCTACGCCAAGTTCTCCAAGTGTGAATTTTGGCTCGATGAGGTTCTTTATCTTGGTCATATCATCTCTGCCAAGGGTATTGCCGTGAATCCTGAGAAGGTGTCTGCAATTGTGAATTGGGAACCTCCTCAGAACGTGAAGCAACTCCGTAGCTTCCTCAGTCTCACAAGCTATTGCTGAAGATTCATTGAAAACTTTTCTAAGATCGCGAAGACTCTCTCTAATCTTCTCCAGAATCACGTCAAGTACATTTGGTCTCCGAAGTGTGACATTGCTTTCAACACTTTGAAATAGAAATTGATCACTGCTCCAGTTCTGACTCCGCCTGATGAATCCAAACCGTACGAGGTCTTTTGTGATGCCTCTCTCCAAGGTCTTGGCGCAGTATTGATGCAAGAGAAGAAAGTTGTTGCTTATACTTCTCGCCAGTTGAAGCCTAATGAGAAGAACTACCCCACTCATGATCTCGAGTTGGCGGCAGTTGTGCATGCTCTTTTGACTTGGAGACATCTTCTATTAGGAAGAAAAGTGGACATTTTCACTGATCACAAGAGTCTCAAGTACATGTTCACTCAGCCTAATCTCAACCTCAGGCAAACTCGATGGGTCGAAATGATTCAAGAGTATAATCCGAGTATCGAGTATACTCCAGGCAAGGCCAATGTGATTGCTGACGCATTGAGCAGGAAAGCTTATTGCAGCAGTCTGATTCTCAAGCCTTACCAACCCGAGCTTTGTGAAGCTTTCCGCAAACTTAATCTGCAAGTTGTTCCTCAAGGTTTCCTCGCCAACCTTCAAGTCTCTCCAACCTTGGAAGACCAGATTCGCCAAGCCCAGCTTCTTGATGCTATGGTGAAAAAGGTGAAGATTGGGATTGCCAAGAGAACCCAAGTACAAGTGCTACCGCCTTGACGACAAAGACACCCTCTTCTTCGAGGATCGTATTGTGGTACCCAAAGGTGAACTTCGTAAAGTGATCTTGAACGAGGCTCACTATTCTCTCCTCTCCATCCACCCTGGGAGCACGAAGATGTATCAGGACCTCAAGCAGGCTTATTGGTGGACTCGAATGAAGCGCGAGATTGCTCAATTCGTGAATGAATGTGATGTCTGCAGAAGAGTGAAGGCAGAACACCAAAGGCCAGCTGGTCTCCTCCAACCTCTTGCCATTCCAGAATGGAAGTTTGACCACATAGAAATGGACTTCGTGACTGGGTTTCCAAAGTCCAAGCGTGGCAATGATGCTATATTCGTTGTCATCGACAAACTCACCAAAGTGGCTCACTTTCTGCCTATCAAAGAGTCAATCACTGCAGCTCAATTGGCGGAACTCTATACCTCTCGTATTGTCTCTCTGCACGGTATTCCACAAGTGATCTCTTCAGACCGTGGCAGCATCTTTACCTTGAAGTTTTGGGATTCTTTTCAGAAATCCATGGGCACCAACATCCGCTTCAGCACAGCTTTCCATCCTCAAACTAGCGGTCAAGTCGAGCGTGTCAACCAGATTCTTGAAGATATGCTCAGGGCTTGTGTGATCTCCTTCGGCATGAAGTGGGAGGATTGTCTTCCTTATGCTGAATTCTCCTACAACAACAGTTTTCAAGCAAGTTCGGGCAAGGCCCCATTCGAAATTCTGTATGGCAGGAAGTGCCGTACCCCTCTCAACTGGTCTGAAACCGGTGAACGTCAGCTTTTGGGTAATGACTTAATCACAAAGGTAGAGGAAATGTGTAAAGTCATTCGTGATAACCTCAAAGCAGCCCAATCCCGCCAGAAGAGCTACTATGATAGTAAGCACCGTGATTTGGCTTTCGAGATCGGAGATCATGTTTACCTCTGTGTCTCTCCTATGAAAGGTACTCGTCGCTTCGGTATCAAAGGGAAGCTTTCCCCTAGATACGTGGGACCTTTCAAGATTGTCAGCAAGAGAGGAGACCTCGCCTATCAACTCGAGCTTCCTTCAAACTTTGCAAATGTTCATGGCGTGTTCCATGTCTCTCAGCTTCGAAAGTGCTTCAAGACTCCTGACCGCACCGTCAACTTCGAGGACATTGAGCTCCAAGAAGATCTCTCCTATCGTGAGCACCCAGTTGCTATTCTCGAAGAGACTGAACGCAAGACTCGCAACAAGTCAATCAAATTTCTCAAAGTCAAGTGGTCACACCATTCCGACCGTGAAGCTACCTGGGAACGCGAGGATCACCTCCGTTCTGAGTACCCGGCGTTCTTTCAGTCCTAGATCTCGGGACGAGATCCTTTCGTAGTGGTGGAGTGTTGTAACACCCCGGATGTAACTTTCCCAATTTGTACTCCAACTCTTGTCGTTTCCGGCGTTAAGTTAATTTATTTCTTTGGTTCGGGTCTTTGTCTCCGTGTGTTGTTGTCTTTGTCATGCATCTCATATCATGTCATCATGTGCATTGCATTTGCATACGTGTTCATCTATTGCATTCGAGCATTTTCCCTGTTGTCTGTTTTGCATTCTGGCGCTTCGTTCTCCTCTGGTGGTCATTTCTACCTTTCTTTCATGTGTGGGGATTAAACATTTCCGGATTGGACCAAGACTTGCCAAGCGGCCTTGGTTTACTACCGGTAGACCGCCTGTCAAGTTTCGTATCATTTGGACTTCGTTTGATACTCCAACGGTTAACCGAGGGACCGAAAAGGCCTCGTGTGTGTGCAGCTCAACACCCCTCCAATTTGGCCCAAAACCCACCTAAACCTGCTCCATCATCTAGATCGTTCGATCACGATCGCGTGGCCGAAAACCGCACCTCATTTGGACTCTCCTAGCTCCTCCTATGCCTATTTAAACACCCCCCTCCAAAAATTCGCGGATCTCCTCTCCCCGAAACCCTAAATTTCCACCCCGCCGCCGACGGACATTGTCCGCCCCGCGCCGGACATCCGCCGCCGCCAACCGGGAGCAGCCACATGGCGCCCCCGGACCACATCGCCGCCGCACCCCGCGCGGGCCCGCTCGGCCCGTGGCCGGCCCCCGCGGCCCGGACATCCGCCGCCGCCGCCCGGGCCTCGTCTCCCTCCCCCGCCCGCGCCTTCCCCGTCGCCGGCTGCCCCGCCGCCGCGCGCCATCTCCGGTGAAGCCGCCGCCTCACCGCCTCCTGGCGTCGCCCGCACCGCGCCGCCTTCGCCGCGCCCCGCCGCCTCGTCGCCGGCGAGCGCCGCCGCCCCGCGCCGCCTCCTCGGCCGGCCTCGCCTCTTCTTCCTCTCCCGCCGACCGAGCTCGCCGATGAATAGTGCTCGCGCCGCCGCCTCGGATTGCGTGCAGATCTGGAAACCCTAGATCGAAGGTTGATTTTTTTCTACCAAGTCCCTGATATTTTCAGTTCAAGTGCTCATGTTCACGGCCCCGTAACTTTGCATCCGTAGCTCCAATTCATGCATATAGCATATCAAAATGTTCATCTCAGAGAGTACATCATTTCATTCCATTGCATCATTTTCATTTGAGTTCATCTTGATGCCCAAAATGCTGTTAGAAGAAGGCTACTTGAGATAATTGTCAGATCTGCTACTCCGTTTAGCTTTTTGTCATTTTTGCCATGATTATTGTGTGCATGATATGCCCTGATGCTCTACATATGTTTTGTTAAGGGTTTTGTCATCTTTCCAGAGGTGCAACCCATGTATTTTTGTGATGTGCGTGGTGACTAGCACAAGCTTGCAAAGTGGTGCACTTGTTAATTCTGATTTCAGGGACTTAGTTATTCCACTAAGTCCTTGAGCTGTTCATCTCATGTTGCCATATGTTCATGTTGTTTCCTAGTGATCCGTGCCTCTTTTGAGGATGATCAGTAAGGATGTTTTGTTAATCTTGTAGTGCTCTATCCATCCATGTCTTTGTTTGAAATTATAGAGCAACCTAGCTTGAGTCAATCGAGCTCTACTTTTGCTACTTTGTGAATCTGGGTAGATTGTCAACTTGTTTGCAATTTTGCCGATGATGTTGTAGTTGATCCATGCATGCTATGCTTTTGTTCTTGCCATTTCTAGCTTGAATTTTGTGTATTCTTGATGGATGTATGCTTAGTTTGTCATGACTTGCACCATAGTGAGTGCATCGAGCTCGTAAACATGCCTACTTGAATTATATTTCAGCATGTGCCAGTTTTCACTAAGTATGAAAACTGATTATGTTTTTGCTATGTTCACATGCTTGCAGTTGTATTTTCTGATACCTTTTGGCTCTAGGTCACTAAGGGACTTTTGTTAAGCTCTTTAAGTAGCTCCATGCCATGCTTTACTTTGCCATGTTAAGGTCCTATAGCATGTAGTTTTGTTGCTCCGAAGAGTGCTACCTGATCTGAAATTCCAGACAAGTGTTAATTTCACTAAGTCTGAGATCTGTTTGTCATGTGCATTTTTGCCATGCTTGTTTGAACCTGTTAATGGATGAATTGGCCGTAGCTCAGTGCTAGAATTTTGTTAAGCATCTTGAATGCATCCCTGCCATGTGTTTTGTTGTCATGTTTGGGTGCTGTAGCATGTTCATCTCATTGCATTTAGATGGTTACTTGCTGTAAATCGCAGAACGTGGCCATATTTGAATCGCTTGCCATTTCCAAACCGTAACTCCGATTCCGGCGTTCTTTATATCGTTTTCAAGCGATTTCATCTAATCTTTCCAGTGGCACACTTGGAATTCCAAGTTGAGGCCAGGTTCATGCATTCCCTGTCATATCTTGCATATGCATCCCGCATCGCATCCCGCATAGCATACCATCTTCGCATCATGTTGTTTGAGTTGCACGTGGTTGATTGTATCCTTGTTGCTTGTTTGTCTTCTTTGGGTAGAGCCGGGAGACGAGTTTGCTAATGGGGATCCCGTTGAGTTTGCTTTCGAGGATCTAGTCAACTCTGACAACTGTGCAGGCAAGATGATCATACCCTCGAAATCACTACTATCTTTGCTATGCTAGCTTGCTCGCTCTTTTTCTATGCCAATGCTACGATGCCTACCACTTGCTTTCAAGCCTCCCAAATTGCCATGTCAAACCTCTAACCCACCATGTCCTAGCAAACCATTGATTGGCTATGTTACCGCTTTGCTCAGCCCCTCTTATAGCGTTGCTAGTTGCAGGTGAAGATTGGAGGCCGTTCCTTGTTGGAACATTTATTTACTTGTTGGGATATCATTATATTGCCATGTTATCTTAATGCATCTATATACTTGGTAAAGGGTGGAAGGCTCGGCCTCTCGCCTAGTGTTTTGTTCCACTCTTGCCGCCCTAGTTTCTGTCATATCGGTGTTATGTTCCCGGATTTTGCGTTCCTTATGCGGTTGGGTTATAATGGGAACCCCTTGATAGTTCGCCTTGATTAAAGCTTTTCCAGCAATGCCCAACCTTGGTTTTACCATTTTCCACCTAGCCTTTTCTTTCCCTTGGGTTCTGCAGACTAAAGGGTCATCATTATTTTAACCCCCCCGGGCCAGTGCTCCTCTGAGTGTTGGTCCACCTGTCAGCTGCCGGTGGCCACCAGGGGCAACTCTGGGCTGGCCTACCCGTACCTAAGACAATCCGAGTGTGCCCTGAGAAAGAGATATGTGCAGCTCCTATCGGGATTTGTCGGCACATTCGGGCGGTGTTGCTGGTCTTGTTTTAACCTGTCGAAGTGTCTTGAGTAACCGAGATACCGAGTCTGATCGGAATGTCTTGGGAGGAGGTCTATTCCTTTGTTGACCGTGAGAGCTTGTCATGGGCTAAGTTGGGACCCCCCTGCAGGGATTTGAACTTTCGAAAGCCGTGCCCGCGGTTATGGGCAGATGGGAATTTGTTAATGTCTGGTTGTAGATAACTTGAACCTTAACTTAATTAAAATGAATCAACTGAGTGTGTTACCGTGATGGCCTCTTCTCGGCGGAGTCCGGGAAGTGGACACGGTGTTGGAGTAATGTTTGCGCAGGTTGTTCTCTAGTTTCTCGCTCGCGCTTTGCCTCCTCTTCTCGCTCTCTTTTGTGAATAAGTTTAGCCACCATACTTGCTAGTCGCTTGCTGCAGCTCCACATATTTACCTTGCCATACCTTTAAGCTTAAATAGTCTTGATCGCGAGGGTGCGAGATTGCTGAGTCCCTGTGGCTCATAGATTACTATTACACCAGATGCAGGGCCTGATGATTCCGCTCCAGGAGACGCGCTTGATCTCAAGTGGGAGTTCGACGAAGACTCTCAATGTTACTATGTTTCCTTTCCCGATGATCAGTATTGGTGCCCAGTTGGGGGTGATTGGGACCGTGTCGCATGTTGGGTTCTCTTTTATTTTGGCGCCGTAGTCGGGCCATGAGTGTTTGGTTGATGTAATGTTATTTATGTTCTTTATTGATGTGGCGAGTGTAAGCCAACTATGTTATCTCCCCTTTTATTATCTATTACCTGGGATGTTTGTGAAGATTGCCTAACTTGCGACATATGCCTTCAATGTGATTATACCTCTAAGTCGTGCCTCGACACATGGGAGATATAGTCGCATCGAGGGTGTTACAGTACATGACCCAACCATCGGGTGCTTCATCTCCGGGTGTGAGAGAATGGTCCTTTCCCACTTCTCGGTCGGGGCATCAGTCCCCTCCACCACAAAATCGGCGAGGGCCGCACCCTTGATGATCCTGGTGGTGCTGAGCTCGAACTGGAATGCTTGCAATTCAATGTTCCATTCAGCAACCCTTCCCGCGGCGTTAGGGCTCCAGAGTACCCTCTCTAGGGGTAAGCTGAGACAACCTTGATCGGTTGGCCTTGGAAGTAGTGACGCAGCTTCCGGGAGGCAATGAGGAGTGTGGAAAGAGCTTTTGTGGCATGGGGTAGCACGCTCGCGCATCACGCAACATCGTGCTGACGAAGTACACCGGTTTCTCGACGAGGGTGGAAGCATCGACAGGGTCCTATGCCTCGTGAGGCTGGGGAATCTCTGGAGCTTTGTCATTTGACAGGGCTACCATGGCCTCAGGAGCACCATCCTCAGGAGTCCCGCTGATCAGAGGAGCGTCCAAGGCCTCAGGCGCACTGCCCCGAGGCTGCAGCGTCTCGGCCAGGTGTGGGGCGCTATGCCGCGTGCCCTTAACTGGGCACTCCTCCCGAACCGCCAGAAGCGCTGCGCTAGCAGAGTGAGGTGTGGCGGCTAGGTAGAGCACCAAGGGTTCGAGGGGCGCGGTGCTACCATCACCGGTGGGCTGGTGAGGTACCTCTTGACGTCTTGGAAGGCTGTGTCAGCCTCGAGAGTCCACTCGAACGGGCCCTTCTTTTTCATCAGCTTAAAGAAGGGGAGGGCATGCTCCCCTAGCTTGGAGATGAAACGCCCGAGAAAGGTTACATAGCCTGCAAGCATCTGCATCTCTTTGAGGGTTTGCGGTGGACTCATCCTCTCTATAGCCTTGAATCTCTCCGGGTTGGCTTTGATCCCTCTGTGCGACACCAGGAAATCCAACAGCTTGTCGGACGGGACGCCAAACACACACTTTTCTGGGTCGAGTCACAGGTTCACCTTGTACAGGCTGGCGAATGTCTCCTCCAGATCTTTGATAAGGGTTCTTGCCTCCCGATACTTCACCACTATGTCGTTGACGTATGCCTCGGCGTTCTGCTGACACAGGGCGATGTGCATCAGCCGCTGGAAGGTTACCTCGGCATTATGCAGCCCGAACGGCATGCAGGTGTAGCAGTACACCCCGCACGGGGTCAGGAAAGCCGTCTTCTCAACTTCATGTACTGCCATCTTGATTTGGTGATAGCCCGAGAAGGCATCCAGGAAGCATAGTAAGTCGCACTCGGCGGTGGAGTTGACGATCTGATCGATGCGCGGGAGAGGGAAAGGGTCTTGAGGGCAAGCCTTGTTGAGGTTGGTGAAATCGACACACATGCGCTCCTTCCCGCCCTTCTTGGGGACAATAACTGGGTTCGCCAACCAATCTGGATGCCGTACTTCCCGAATGACGCCGGCCTCTTGTAGCTTGCGGGTCTCTTAGACGATGAACGACTGCTTCTCTGGTGCTTGCCACCGCACCTTCTGCTTTACCGGGCGCGTGTTGGGGCACACCATCAGGTGGCGCTCGATTACCCCACGTGGAACCCCGACCAGGTCCGCCGCCTCCCATGCAAACACATTCTTGTTCGCGCGGAGGAAGCTGACTAGGGCCTCTTCCTGATCTGGGTGAGGTCGGCGCCTATGGTGAAGGTGGAGCCTGACCCCCCGTCTTCGTCGACCGGCACCTGCTTCGTCTCGGCCCGATCTTGGAAAACATTGCTTCTTATTTGCTGGTGTGGCTCCCGGGCCTTCCAGAGCCCCCTCCCCGCGTGGTCGTGCGGCCGCCGCGACCTTGAAGGCGAGCTTGAGGGCCGAGAATGCATACTTAGTATCCCCGACCACGATGAGGACGCCGCTGCTTCCCGGCATCTTCATGAGGTTGTAGCCAGGATGTGTCACCACCATGAACTTGGCCAGGGCTGGATACCCGAGGATGGCATTGTACGGGAGGCTGATGCGGGCGATGTCGAAGTTGATGAGCTCGATGCGGTAGTTATCTCGTGTGCCAAAGGTGATAGGGAGGCGGATCTGCCCTAGAGGGAAGGTGGAGCCATCGACGACCCCAGAGAAAGTCTTGGTGGGGAGGAGCTGGCCGTAAGGCACATGAAGCAGGCTGAATGCCTCCACGGGGAGGACGTTGAGGCAAGCGCCGTCATCGATGAGGGTCCTGGTGACAGCCACATTGCAGATGGTGGAGATGTAGAGCATAGGGAGCGCGCCAGCGCCGGTCGTGGTCTCGGGGTGGTCCCTCGAGTCGAAGGTGAGGTCAGCCTTGGGCGCCACCCAGCCTGGAGGGGCTCCCCACTGCCCGTGGGTGGCGCCCGCCTGGCGGGAGAATTGCTTGATATGGCGGTCCGAGGCCGGCGCCTGCGAGCTGCCAAGGAGGGTCGCGACGGTGTGGGGCACCAGTGCCGCGAAGCGCGCGATGAAGAGGATGTGCACCTCTTCCCAGGAGGCCTGGCAAGCCCAGGAGCTAGGCACGTGGCGCACCCGTAAGGGCCATGGGGATCCAATTCGCCATGACCTTGTCGTCACTGCCGGCCGCCCAGACAACCTCCACATATGCCTGGAGAAACCCTGCCAGATCCACCGTGTTGTCATATCGAGGCGGCATCTCCGACCTGAACTTTGGCGGCCACTGCGCTCGCCGTAGGGCGGGGGTGAAAGCCCGATGGCCCGCAACGCCTCCGAATGCGCCCGGCGGCCCATCCAGTGGAGCGACGCCCGCCATGAGAGCCGAACAGTGAGGGCGGGATACTGCAGACGAGCAGGTGAATCTTCGACGCACCCCTACCTGGCGTGCCAAATGTCGGATCCGGGGCTCCACAGACCCAAGAAAGATTCAAACTCTGGGGTGCGTGCAAAGAACTCAATCTCCCCAGCCTACCAACTCGTTGCTCTCACTGCCTAGCTCGATGAACGGGAAAGGAAAGAGACACGGGAGTTTACCCAGGTTCGAGCCACCTTGCAGTGTAAGACCCTACCCCTTCTTCGTGGTAGATTTGCCTCAAGGTAGGTTGAGGATGAACTAGTACAGAGGAAGAACTACCTCAGGAGGTTTGTTATTGTGTTGGTCTGAGCTGGTGAGGGTTCAGATGGCTCGATCCCCTCCTATGGTCGTGGCTAACATATATTTATAGTGGACTTGGTCCTCTTCCCCCAAAATGAAGACGGGAAGGGATCCCACAACGGCCAAGTTTGAAAGGAGACAAATAGTACATCTTATCCTAACAAAAGGTGGTCTTCGCCTGCAAAGCCTCTGGTCGTGACGTCAGGGTGGGCTCGGCGATGACCTCTGTCCTGCTGTCCTGGTGGTCTTGGTCTTGTAGCACGAAAATGGAAACCTTTGGCTGATCCCTTGGAACTCCGCACCTGTGCTTGCCTCCTTAGCACCAAAGAGGAAACCTACTGTATTGCACCCATTGGCGCCTGCCTGGCCTTGGTTGTCATGGCTTACATCACCCGGACCTCACGAGGTGGCCGCCTGCATAGGAATCTCCGCTCCTCGAGAGCTAGCCTAGGGCGAGGCCGCTCCCTCTGGAAGTCTTGGCATCGTCCGCCTCACGAGGGTCTTGTGTTGTCGATGTTGAAGATGGGTCGTACTAGGCCGTTGACCAAGCCACGCCGTGGGCCACGGGCAGGAAAGTCTGGGTACCCTGGTTCCTAGAACGCCGACAAAGTTCTTTATGTTGGATTGAGTATTATAAATCTGAAATTGTAGTATCGTATAATCAACTCACGGATACTCATAGTGACATTGGAGTATCTGGGTGACATTATAGTTGGTTGATGTGTATCATATCGTGTTATTTTAGTATGATCTCTTGGTTAGATCGATCGGAAAGAATAGCTTGGTGTTATTTTAGTACGAACTCTAGGATAGATTGATCGGAAAGAATAGCTTTGAGGTGGTCTCGTACCCTACAAACAATTTCTTCTTATGCTCTCTGCTAGATAAGGACTTTGGAGTGATTCTTCATCGCACGTTGAGGGGTGCTTATATGATCCAATTATATTAGCATTGTTGAGAGATTGCACTAGTGAAAGTACGGATCCTAGGCCTCTATTCAAACATTGCAATACCGTTTGTGCTCCATTTTATCAACTGCTACCCTGCTATTTTCTATTGTTCCTATTACAAAAATCAATATATACTATCATTACTACACTTGTATGACCATATCTTCACCGAACTAGTGCACCTATACAAATTTACCATTGTATTTGGTGTGTTGGGGACTCAAGAGACTCTTTGTTATTTGGTTGCAGGGTTGTTTGAGAGAGACCATCTTCATCCTACGCCTCCCTTGAGGGAAAATTGCTACTGTTCTACAAAACTCTGCGCTTGGAGGCCCAACACGAGTCTACAAGAATAAAGTTGCATAGTAGACATCAGGTAACTCGGAGATAGGCATATTCACCTGTTTCAAAACTAATATGTATATTCTTTGTATCATAGTAGCTCTTTTGACGAGATTTAGCTACTTGCAATCGGTCCCGAATTTCTTTAACTTGTTGTCCTGCTTCGATCATCAAATCAGTCTCGAAGATTTGGTTATCTCTTTTCTGGGACCAATTCAGAGGTGTGCGACATATATGTCTGTATAGAGCCTCACAAGGTGACATCTTGAGACTTGTTTGATAGTCGTTATTGTAGGAGAACTCAACGTATGGCAGACTATCTTCCCATTTGGATCCATAAGCAAGAGCGCATGCCCGAAGCATGTCTTCCAAGACTTGATTAACCCGTTCCATTTGTCCATCTGTATGCGAGTGATAAGCAGTGTTATGCTTCAAAGCGGTCCCCAAGGCATGGTGGAGACATAGCCAGAATGTCGAGGTAAACAAAGATCCTCGGTTTGAAGTGATAGTCTTGGGTACGCCATGCAGACTAACAATCCTGGATATATATAGAGTTGAGTTAGTTGGTCTGCATGGTAGGTGGTCCTTATTGGAATAAAGTGTGACACCCTTGTAAGCATGTCGACCACAACCCATATAGCGTTATTTCCTCGTGGTATCTTTGGTAATCCCATGATGAAGTCCATACAAATATCATCTCATTTTCATTGTGGAACTGGCAAGGGTTGCAGTAGACCGACGGGTTTCTGATGTTCAGCCTTTACTTTATTGCATATATCACAGCAAGCGACATAATATGCTATATATTTCTTCACATCGTCCCACCAGAATGTCTGTTTCAGACCTTGATACATTTTAGTGCATCCGAGATGAATAGAATATGCAAATTCATGAGCCTCCTTCAATATCTACTGCTTTAAATCCCCATGAGCACGTACACAGACTCGATTCAAAAATCATAGTGTACCTTGGTCATCTATGTGGAAATCTTATGCCTTCCCTTCTCGCACTCCGGCAATTACCTTTAGTAAAAATGGATCCTCAGGTTGACCCTTGCGGATCCCGTCTTCCAGGGTGGGAGTGATTTCCAAAGTAGCTGTGTATCTTGCATCATAAATGACCATATTGAGCTGAGCTATCTCTTCTTGAAGTGCTTGGTGCAAGGACTCAATTAGTGAGTTTGCTGTGGCCGGTTTGCGACTAAGAGCGTCGGCGACCACATTAGCTTTTCTGAAATGATAGTTGATGCCAAGGTCATAATCTTTAACCAATTCAGGCCATCTTATTTGTCGGAGATTCAAGTCCAGTTGAGTGAATATGTACATGAGACTCTTGTGATCAGTGTAGATTTGGCATCTTTTCCAATAATGTAATGCCTCCAAATTTTTAAGGCATGTACCACCGCGGCCATTTCCAGGTCATGCATAGGATAGTTTTCCTCGTGTAGCCATAGTTGTTTGGATGCATAAGCCACGACCTTTCCATCTTGCATAAGCACGCACCCAATGCCATGCCTGGATGCATCGCAATAGATATCAAAGTTCCGATAAATGTCTGGTAGAGTCAGCACTGGAGCGGTGGTCAAACGGGTCTTTAGCTTATTGAAACTGTTCTCACATGCTTCTATCCATATGAACTTCTGATTCGTAATTCTGTCATTGGCTTGGCGATCTTTGAAAAGCCTTCAATGAAACGACGGTAATAGCCTACCAGACCCAAGAAACTTTAGATTTCTATCACTGTAATGGGTGCCTTCCAATTCACTACTTCTGTCACTTTGCTTTGGTCCATGACCACTCCTTGAGCGGATAGAGTATGCCCAATGAATCCCACTTCCTTAAGCCAATATTCACATTTGATAAATTTTGCATAAAGTTGATGGGCTCATAGTCACTCCAACATTGCACGGAGATGTTGTTTATGCTCCTCTTTGCCTTTGGAATATATGAGGATATCATCAATGAATACCACCACGAAGTTGTCCAAGAAGTCCATGAACACCTTGTTCATCATATGCATGAAGAAGGCGGGAGCGTTAGTCAGTCCAAATGACATGACTGTATATTCATATAGCTTGTATATCGTGTAGTGAATGTTGTCTTGGGAGTGTCTTCTTTTCTGATTTTCAGCTAGTGATACCTGGTTCGTAAGTCAATCTTGGAGAATACTTGAGCTCCAATGAGTTGATCAAATGAATTGTCAATCCTGGGAAGAGGGTATTTATTCTTGACTGTGACATCATTGAGAGTGTGGTAGTCTACACACATCCGGAGACTACCATCTTTCTTGCCCACGAATATGGCAGGTGACCCCAAGGAGATGAACTGGGGCGAATATATCCTTTTTAAGCATCTCATGGAACTGTTTCTTCAACTCTACTAATTCAGACAAAGGCATTCGACAATACTTCTTGTAAATTGGTGCTGTACCAGGCACCAGATCAATTGAAAACTCAAGCTCACGGTTGGGTGGCATTCCTGGCAGTTCTTTTGGAAACACATCTGGAAATTCACTGACCACTAGAATCAAATCCATGTCTGTGGCGATAGCTGCATAAGCCATACCTCTCTTTGACTTGGTTCTACTGGCAAAGAACTGAGTTGGCTGTCCTGAGGGATTTATTAATGTAACTTCTCTAGTTGCACAATTGATACAGACTTGATGTTTTGTTAACCAATCCATCCCCATAATAACATCCAACTTAGAGGATTCAGTGGTTACCAAGATTTGGGGAAAATAATTCCATTGATTGATATTTCCAGGCCCCGACATACAATATTTGTCCTAAGCATGGATCCGGGGGGTTGTACCACCATAACTTTGTCCAGAAGAGTATAAGTAAGCTGATGTTGGGCAACAAAACTCCGCGAAATAAAAGAATGGGAATCCCTAAAATCGAATAAAATTGTTGCACGTATGTTATTAACAGGAAACATACCAATGTCCACCTCACGTGCTTCTTGGGCTTCTTCTGCGGAGATATGATGAACTCGCCCTTGAATATACTTCTGGTTGGGGAATTGTCCCACATTATTGAGTTGAGGCTTTAGGTTTGTTGGCGGCTTTCTGTTCTTGGGGCACTGTCTGGCATAGTGCCAGTCTGGCCACAGGAGTGACATGCATTGTTATGCTGACAATCTTCCTTCATGGGGTTTGTAAAAAATTCTTGACTTGATTCTTAGTCTTGGTGTTACCCTACTTCCATGTTGGCTTGAACTCGAATTGCGGCTGTTGCCAAGTATGAATCTTCTGGAAAGCTTGTCCTTCCTTCTTGGGTTCAAACTTGCTTTTGCAGTCTTCATACACAGACTTATGATCATTAACAAGCATGTGCTCCCTTTCTGTGATGAGTGCCTTGTTCACCAAAGTTTGGTAGTCGGGAAAGTCCAACATACTGAGCACACATTGGGGGAGTATGATTGAGCCCTCCAAGGAACCGATCTATCTTCCTTTCTTCAGTGGCTACATCACGAGTGGAATAGCAGGCGAAATTACTGAACTTGATTAAATACTTACTTATATTAGAGTTCACTTCAATAAGGGCAAGGAACTCTCACTGCTTGACCTTCATGGTACCGGCAGGAATATAATACTTGTGGAATTTATCTTTGAATTTATCCCAAGTAATTTCATCTTCAGCAGACCACATAAGTTTTGTATTGTCTAACCATATAACAGCTGGCCCTTCCAGATAATGAGTGGAAAAGGGAACCTTATCGGCTTCTTCAATACAAGGAATTTCTAGCTTCTTTTCAATGGTCCTTAACCAGTCGTCCGCTTCCATAGGGTCTACTGCTTGACTGAAACTTGGCGGTTTGATCCTCTACAAATCCAACAACTTGAAGTGAGTACCATTATGATTATTTTTCCCAACCATAGTCTGCATACTTCTCAAGAATTCCACCAGGTCCTGATTTCTCTTCTCCTCAAACATCCGCATAATCTGCTCTGTTGTGGGTGCTTGTGGTGGAGGAGTGGGTGGGTGATATGGTTCCGGAGAATGTCCTGCTTGTCTAGCGGATCGACGAATTGGGATGTCGTCGCCACCATGACTACTGCTGCCACACCTTGTCATCCTATATTTGTTTCCCAATACGAATCATTGAGGTGAGCAACATCCATTAAGGGAAAAATGAGGAGGTAAAGAAACAACCGCGAAAAAGGGGAGGAAAACCAAGGCGAATAAAAAAGCAACATAATTATACATAACATCACACATCATACATGGAAGTACAACATCATGGATAATACTACTACATGCATGTGATCATAAATCAACGTCATAACTGTCTACTCATGGTGGCAGAAACCACACTAGCAAGCTCAGGATCCTGCTAGCGTCTCCCTTGCCTCGGACTCTGAATCGAAACTGATGATGCTAACAAAAACCTCTAGAGCAAAGGAAACACGACGATGCTAACGGGATGGCTCTCCCTCAGAGTCTGGTGCAGGATGGCTCTGAAGCATAGGAGCAGCTGGGGTAGTGAGAAGTAGAGCCCACTCGGCTGGAGACTCGTGCAGAGTCATAGTCGAGGTATCCAAGTTACTCTGGGAAGTTAGGGATTTACCGAACGTGTGTGGTGGTAAAGTAACTGGAGGAACGAGTGGTGTGAGTGAAAGTGAAGGTGGAACAAACGCAGATCGAGCGGTAGCGAGCACGTCTCAAGTGTAGTTCAGCTCCTAGGATAAGTTGTGGATCAAAAGGTACCCGACCGTTATGTAATGAGACATGTAGTTGGCAGAATGATCACACTATGGATCAATGGTAGGAAAACAGACTCGTCCTGTGTCAAACAGGGATGGGTAGAAATAGAAACCTGGGTGTGTCTGCACCTGAATCTCATTATAGCACAAGTCGCTGAGAGCCTCAAATGCAGAAAACTGGATCGCCTGGTCAGGTGTAGAAGGAAGCCTGCCCTTGGAGGAGTGGGTGTAGGTGCCCACCAAGGTGTTGTTGTGCATAATGACCTCCGCATGATACTTGTACACACCATCTGCAAGATGCTCTCTATGCACATGGCACACAGGGTCGTCACCGTCGGGGTAGAGTTGGTGCCACATGTTACGAAGCAGGTGTGGAAAAGTGAAAGGTGTTGGCTCAAGATGATACGGATATGGAGCTAGTGCCATCTACACTTGCAACATCAGCTGATCAGCAACAAAAGTAAACTATATGCATGCAATGCAACAACCAAGTGCAGATGCACACTCCGGTCACCACAAAGACCTATATCTACCGTATTGCAACATGTCGGCTGTCTAGGGTGTCCTACAGTCAACGCGGCTCTGATACCAAGTGTTGTGGCACCCCGGCTCAGAGCAACCGGTTTACCTTGCATTGTCAGCCCAAAGATCAAGTCTTCTGATAACACACAACAACAACTTGGTGCAGAAAATAACCGTTTTATTGATTTCTTGCAAATATAAAGGTTTGAATATTACATAACAAGCAAGGCCAAGAGGCACACATGGTGCGGCTGCACTTATGTACATTATTTAGTAGACATCTCATGGGCCTCGACGATAAGAGAAACTTCTACTCGACAGCGGAAGAACGAGGTATCGAAACTCCACTCCACAAGGCCACTACTGGGACACATCCTAGATGTGACTGTAACGCCCTCGATGCGGCTATATCTCCCACGTGTCGAGGCACGACTTAGAGGCATAACCGCATTGAAAGCAATGTCGCAAGTCGGGAAATCATTACACATCCCATGTACATAAATAATATAAAGGGGAGAAACGTAGTTGGCTTACACTCGCCACGTCACATCAAAGTACATAAATAACATCCATCATACAAATCACTCATGGCCCGACTACGGTGCCAAAATAGAAAAGACCCCCAACATGCAACAAGGCCCTGAATCGATAACCCCAACTAGGCACCACTACTGATCATCCGGAAAAGACACGTAGTATCGCTGAGAGTCCTCGTCGAACTCCCACTTGAGCTCGTAATCGTCAACCGGAGCAGAAACACCTGGACCTGCATCTGGAGTTGTAGTATCTGTGAGCCACAGGGACTCAGCAATCTCACACCCACGCGATCAAGACTATTTAAGCTTATAGGACAGGTACGGCAATATAAGTGGAGTTGCAGCAAGCGACTAGCATATATGGTGGCTAACTTATACGCAAATGAGAGCGAGAAGAGAAGGCGAAGCACGAGCGAGAAGCTAAAGGAACATCCTGCGCAAGCATAACTCCAACACCGTGTCCACTTCCCGGACTCCGCCGAGAAGGGGCCATCACGGTAACACACACGGTTGATTCATTTTAGTTAAGTTTAGTTAAAGTTATCTACAACCGGACATTAACAAAGTCCCATCTGCCCATAACCGCGGGCACGGCTTTCGAAAGATCAATCCCTACAGGGGAGTCCCAACTTAGCCCATAACAAGCTCTCACGGTCAACGAAGGAATAGACCTCCACCCAAGACACACCGATCAGACTCGGTATCTCGGTACAACAAGATGATTCGACAGGTTAAAACAAGTCCAGCAACACCGCCCGAATGTGCCGACAAATCCCGATAGGAGCTGCACATATCTCTTTCTCAGGGCACACTCAGATGAGCAATCCGTACAACTAAAACCAGCCCTTGAGTTTCCCCAAGGTGGCGCTGCACAGGGCTCTAGTTCGGACCAACACTCAGAGGAGCACTGGCCCGTGGGGGGCTAAAATAAAGATGACCCTCGGGCTCCGGAAACCCAAGGGAAAAGGGGGTAGGCGGCAAATGATAAAACCAATGTTGGGCATTGCTGGAAAAGCTTTAATCAAGGCGAACTATCAAGGGGTTCCCATTATAGCCCAACCGCGTAAGGGACGCAACAATCCGGGAACATAACACCGATATGACGGAAACTAGGGCGGCAAGAGTGGAACAAAACACTAGGCGAGAGGCCGAGCCTTCCACCCTTTACCAAGTATATAGATACATTAAGATAACATAGCAATATAATGATATCCCAACAAGTAAATAAATGTTCCAACAAGGAACGGCTCCAATCTTCACCTGCAATTAACAACGCTATAAGAAGGGCTGAGCAAAGCGGTAACATAGCCAATCAACGGTTTGCTAGGACAATGGTAGGTTAGAGGTTCAATCATGCAATTGGGAGGCTGACAAGCAAGTGGTAGGCATCGTAGCAGTGGCAAAGCAAAAGAGCGAGCAAACTAGCATAGCAAAGATAGTAGTGATTTCGAGGGTATGATCATCTTGCCTGCAAAGCTGTCAGCGTTGACTGGATCCTCAAAAGCACACTCAACGGGCTCCTCGTTAGCAAAATCGTCTCCCGGCTCTACCCAACAACACCAACAAGCAACAAGAATACAATCAACCACGTGCAAGGGCAACAATAATATGCAAAGACGGTATGCTATGCGGGATGCGATGCGGGATGCAAAATGCAAGACGTTACAGAAAATGCATGAACTTGGACTCAACTTGGAAAACCAAGTGTGCCACTGGATGGAGGGGAAGAAATCACCTGAAAACGATATAAAGATCATAGGAATCGGAGCTACGGTTTGGAAATGGCGAGCGTTTTACGAAATGAACCGATCTGCGATATACAATAAGTAGGCTCCTAAATGCAACAAAATGAACATGCTACAGCTACCAATCATGAAAACAAAATACATGGCAGTGATGTACACAAGATGGTTAGTAAAACACTAGCACTCAGCCATAGGCAAATTCATCCATTAAGAGGTTCAAACAAGCATGGCAAAAACGCAAACGCAAAACAGATTCCAGACTTAGTGAAATTAACACTAGCCTGAAATTTCAGATCACGAAGCCCTCTTCAGAGCAGCAAAACAACATGAAACGAAACCTGAACATGACAAGTAAGAACATGGCATGGAGCTACTCAACAATCTTAACAAAACACCAAAAGTGACCTGGGACCAAAAGGGTTCACAAAATACTCTACCGAGCTCACGAACATAGCTCGAACACAATCAGTTTTCAGACTTAGTGAAAACTGAGACATGCAGAAATTATAACTCACGAAGGCATGTAAACGAGCTCGATGCACTCACTACGGTGCAAGTCATGGCAAGGCAAGCATATATCCAGCAAGAAGGCACAATATTCTAACTACACATGGCAAGAACAATGGCATAGCATGCATGGATCACTAACAATAGCATCGGCAAAATCGCAAACAAGTTGACGATCTGCCCAGATTAACAACGAAGCAAAAGTAGAGCTCAATTGAGTCAACCTAGAGCACTCCACATATGCAAACAAAGACATGGATGGATAGAGCATAACATAAATATCAAAACTCCCCTACTGATCATCCTCAAAAGAGGCACGGATCAATAGGAAACAAGCTGGACATATAGCACCAAGAACTAAAATATCCCAGACTTGGTGAAAATCACAAAGTCCCTGAAATCAGCAATCTCAGGTACCTCTCTTCGCAAGCTTGCACAAGACAACACACACATCCTAAAAATGCATGGGTGGCACCTCTGGAAATAAGACAAAATGCTTAATAATTCATCCCAAAGGGGCACAGGCATATCATGCACGAATTAAACATGGCAAAAACGACAAAAGTGCATGATGAACTAACGGATCTGCAATTTAACTCACGAAGCCTCCTTCTAACAGCATTTTGGACAACAAGATGACCTCAAATGCAAATGATGCAATGGAATGAAATGATGTATATGTCGAGCCGAAGATTTTGATATATCATATGCCCAAAACGGAGCTACGGTTACAGAGTTACGAGGCCTCGAACAGGGCATCATGGATCTGAGATCTGGGGACTTAGACGAATTTTTTACCTCCGCGAAAAAGTCAACGCGGGACGAGGTAGAGCGGGATGGAGTGGTTCAGGCGCGGCGAGGCGTGTTTGGATCGCTTACCCGGTGGATCTGGTCCAACCGGATCGGATCGGGCCGGCGAAGCTCCGGCGAGCCCGAGCACTCCGGCGAGGGGCGGCAGCGGGCCGGCGATGCTCCGGCCAAGGGGGGGGGCGGCGCACGGCGGCGGAGGTCGCGGGCGGGCGGCGGCGGTCGCGGCGGCTACCGACGGCGGCGGGGCGAAGCTCCGGCAATGGCGCGGCGGTGGTCGACGCCGGGGCCTGCGGTGGCGGGCGATGCCGGCGTCAGGGAAGGTAGCGGCGGTGAGGCGATGCGGCGGCGGGCGCCGACGGGCCGGGGAGGGCCCCTCGCGGGCTCGGCGGGCCGCGGTGGACGGCGGCGGCGAAGTGGGCGCGCTTGCCCACGTGGCAGCGCGGGATTGGCCCGGACGGATCGGGCGGACAATGTCCGTCGGCGGGCGAAGTGTCCGGCGGCGCGCGGGATCTGATGTTTTTTTTTAGGAGGAGGACGGGGAGGAAGACGAGATCCGAAAATGGGGGGCCTTTAAATAGGCATAAGTGGAGTTAGGAGAGTCCAAAAGAGGTGCGGTTTTCGCCCACGCGATCGTGATCGAACGATCTAGGACATGGAGCAGAGTTTGGTGGGTTTAGGGCCAAATTTGGGGGGTGTTAGGCTGCAACACACACGAGGCCTTTTCGGTCCCTCGGTTAACCGTAGGAGTATCAAACGAAGTCCAAATGACCCGAAACTTGACAGGCGGTCTACCGGTAGTAAACCAAGTACGCATGGCAAGTCCCGGTCCAATCCAGAAATGTTTGAACCCCACACACAAAAGAAAGCTAGAAATGGCCACCGGAGGAGAACAAAGCGCCGGAATGCAAAACGGACAACGGGGAAAATGCTCGGATGCATGAGATGAACATGTATGCAAATGCAATGCATGAGATGACATGATATGAGATGCACGAAAACGAAAACAACACACGGAGACAAAGACCCGAACCCGAGAAATAAATATAAGTTAGCGCCGGAAATGGCAAGAGTTGGATACAAATATGGAAAGTGTATCTGGGGCGTTAAAGTGACATACCGATCAACATCAACTCCTTGCACAACTTCTCCTGCATCTAGCATGACAGCCAGGTGAGTACTTTGAATGTACTCACAAGCTCACAACAAACAAAGTAAACACGACAAACAATAACAAGGCATCTAACAGATTAATGCATGAGCATGAACATGAAGCTATCATACATGATGTGTACGTGGATTATTGGCATGGTCCCTTGGACCAACTTACCATCTTAGGGTTAGCATAACCACCATCAATATCTTACCATTGCGATTCTCACTCAATCACAGCAATACCAACCATAGTGATCCTCACATGATCACCAACTTCTGCATGTGTCATCTCAGGTTATTAAGTGTGTAGGTTAATTATTTCTGTTGACCCACAGTGTGTCCTACTACGAACTATGTCCATGAACAAGGACACGACTACTGATAGATTATACACTCTGTAGAGGTTAGTACACTGTACCCACACTGTGGAACTCATCGCCTCGTGCTCCCATTCGGGTGGACCAATGACGTTCCAACAAAACCAATCTATTGCATGACAATCCCGGCCACTCTGAAAAACTATCCTTTGGGTTGTTTCATGGGTGGCCCCGATGTCCACTCGTGACATCCGCCACCTATGTGGCAGCCACCGTCGTGGCAAAACTAAAAACAACTCGTCCCAAATGGGGACATCAGTACCATACAACTCGGGCACACAAGGTTATGACCGACTACCGGGCTAGGGTAGCGCGAGCTCATAGCCCTCCCTAGTTGGAGGCACTAGTGAGAGGCATGACAATAAATTGAATTAGGGCCTCCCCAGCCAGGCAAGTTCGGTTGCACTGGTGAGCTTGATTCGGTGGCACCATGGCTAGATCAACAGTTTGTTCAAGTTGAATTATAGTCAAGTTTAACTTGAATAAAATTGATTCAAGTCATATTATGCATTATGGTGCACGGTGTCATGATACATGAACATAATTAAAGAATGCCTCATACTAATCATAACATCTATCATGAGCTCTACTACCTACAACCGTAATATGACATGAAATGAATCTAATGCCATAAGTTTTATGAAGTAGATCATTTAAAATGAAGCATATAATGAATTAAATTCAAGTAAAACCATTGCCATTTCAATGCCATCCTTGCAAATGAATGATGTGGCTTGCCTTAGTTCAGAGGAGTGTCACAATACTCCTGGTCTTGTCCAACACAACTAGGTTCTTCTAAAAATAATTTAAATGCAAAAAGAAAATGTCACATAAAACATTTTATTTCACCAGAAATTCTATGTAGCAAGGAAAAATCTCAAATTGCACCAACATAAACTTTAGCTCAATACAAAACTGCTGCAAAAAGTTTCAACTCATTTGGACTTATAGTTTAGGATTTATAGCTGGTCAAAGTTCTGGTCAAATATGAATTTAAATGAAATAAACATAAATTCCAAAGGCGGCCACGTCAAAGGCGTATTTGCCAGGGGTGCCACCACTTAGAAAACGCTTCAGGGCGAGAGAGAGAGAGAGAGGCTGATGGGTGGGGGGCCTATCAGGGTTGAGAGAGAGAGAGAGAACAGGGCGCGGCAGCTTTGTTGCTGGTGGTTCTCCAGGAGGAGGCCACGGCGGTCGCCGGTGAGGATTGGGATAGACTCAGGGTGATGTGGGGAGCACGCACGTACCCAAAACAAGGACGAAGGTGGGCGGATAGTGATGTGAGGGTCTTCTCCAGATACGGCAGTTGGCGAAGCTCGTTGAAGTTGTTGATTCCGGCGATGATTCGACTTGCTGGCTGCACCCATGCGCTCAAGAGGTCACCACGAGCTCGCCTGAAGTAGTAGACAAAGAAGAGGATGACCAGAGCGAGTGGATGGCCGAGGGGGTCCACGGCCAACTCCGACGAGGATCGGCAGTAGGAGGCCCTCCTGGCCTTGCCCCACTTGTTGGTGGTCAATTTTCGGCCAGTGGAGGTGACTGTGATGGCTATAACGGCTCGGGAGGGGTCTATTTATAGGAGGAGGGGTGGCCGAGCTTTGAGCTCCGCCGTGGCGAAGCTGCCGGCATTCTAGTGAGGAGAGGGGCTCGGGCACGGCTTGGGAGAGAAGTAAAGGAGCGAGGAGAAGCTTGTGGATGCACGTGGGCATAGTGTAGTGCACTAGGTGGTGCAGGACACACGCTTGCGCTCACTATTTCGCCCGGTTGCACCGTGTCCAGGTCCGGCATGCCGCCTACCGGCATCGGAGAGGAATAGTGAGTGGACATGTGGATGTAGAGGAGATAGCTGAGTGGCGGGGAGATGTTGTGGTGGCGCGAGGAGGAATAATGGATGGCGGCCGAGGGCCCCGGTGACCAGAGCGCAAGCAACGCATATCGAACACATAGGTTCCGCGTGGTCACCGTGTGAACTAGCATACGCGATGCTTTAGGAGGGTGCAGACCGTGTCTAGGGTATTGTCTCTTCAATGCAGTACTCCAAAATGTCCTTGGCTTGCCACCTAGCCCAAGGGATGTGATTGAAGCTCGTTGCAAAGTTTCTGTACAGAAACTTGGACAAGAATTTGAGCTCAAATGGCTTGGATTATAAGGCTGAAATTTGGTGGTTAAGATTCACTTAGTAAGGTAGTCATATGGTAAAATTTTCACCTCAAATGGACAAAGGAAAAATATACTTGCTTCACAAACTGTCATTTTTTACCAGAAGCAAAAATATTTTTCCTAGCTGAAAATTTACAAAGGACCAAGGAATATTTTTGCATGGGGAGGTGAGGCATGATTCAAAGAATATTAGGGAATTTTATGAGAATTTTTTGAGCAAGAAATATGATGGTTGCTTCATAGCACACAGAGAAAAAGATCATTTTTTGATAGAAAATGAATATAACACCATAAAGAAAAATTATGGCATGGCAGTAGGGTGAGAGGTATAAGATTTTGGTAGGGATTTAGGATGGTAGGCTTTACTTGGAAGAAAGCCAAAAAATATTTCCAGGTGTTATGTCCAAATGAATTGATAAAAAAACTCATTTGCAAAATAAATATTCAATAAAACCAAATAAAGGGAAAAGGTAAAATCAAGGTGTCACATTAGGATTCAGACGATGTTGATGATCAACAATTGGCTTACCATCAGGCTCCATATTAATCTTGTGCTGATATAAAGAGGGGCTAATGCCCTTAAGATCATCAAGAGTATATCCAATAGCAGCACGATGCTTCCTCGGAGTTTTAAGTAATCTCTTTTCTTCATGTTCTGAAAGGTTAGCATTGATAATAACAGGATATATCTTCTTTTCATCAAGATAAGAATGTTTCAATGTATCCGGTAATTTCTTTAATTCAAACACACGCTCACTCTTAGGTGGAAGAAGATCTCCAAGAGTTTCGACGGGTAAATTATGTTTAAGGATAGATGCTTGTTTATAGAATATCTCATATATTTCATTTCTTTCATTTACATGCATATCATTTTCATGGTCTAGCAAATATTGTTCTAAAGGATCGGTAGGAGGAACAACAATATAAGCAATACCAAAGATTTCATCTTTACTAGACAGTTCTTTCTCATGTGGTTGTCTATGAAACTTAGAGAAATTAAATTCATGAGGTACATCACCAAACTTAACTCTAACCTTTTCTTTAACACAATCAATTTTAGCATTAATGGTATTCAAGAAAGGCCTACCAAATATAACGCGACAAAAATTATCTTGTTGTGAACCGAGCACTAAGAAATCAGTAGGGTATTTGATCATACCACACAAGACTTCAACATCTCAAACAATCCCAAGTGGTGAAATAGTATCTCTATTTGCAAGCTTATAGCATCAATATCTTCAATCTCAGCAGGTGCAATGTCATTCATAGCTTCTTGGTAGAAATAAAAAGGAATATCACTCACACTAGCACCCATATCACATAAACCATGATAGCAATGATCGCCAATTTTAACAGAAACAACAGGCATGCCAACTACAGGCTTATTCTTTTCTAACATATCTTGTTCATTTCTAGCAGGTTTAGCTATTCTAGCAACCTCATCTCAAAAGTAAATAACATGACCATCAATATTATCAACCAGGAGATCCTTAAACATTGCAATATTAGGTTCCACTCTAATTTGTTCAGAGGGTCTAGGTATTCTAATATTACTTTTATTAATCACAGTTGTAGCTTTAGAGTGTGCCTTAATCTTAACAGGGAAAGGAGGTTTCTCAATATAAGCAGTAGGCACAACTGGATCAACATTATAAATGATTGTTTAATCTTTAGCTATAATAGTTTCTTCACAATTTTCTTCAATAGGAGGATGAAACTTGAAACACTTCTCCTTAGGGAGATCAACATGAGCGGCAAATGATTCACAAAAAGTAGCCACTATCTTAGAGTCAAGTCCATATTTAGTACTAAACTTATGAAAAGCGTCGATTGCCATAAAAGATTTAACACAATCAAACTCAAGTTTTATACCCGACTCTTTACCTTGGTCGAATTCCCAATCTTCAGAGTTGCGTTTAATTCTTTCCAAAAGATTCCATTTGAGTTCAACAGTCTTCTTCATAAAGGAACCAGTAGAAGAAGTATCGAGCATGGATTGATCATCATGAGAAAGCCGAGCATAAAAGTTTTGTATAATTATGTCTCGTGAGAGCTCATGATTGAGGTGTGTGTGCATCATGTACCTAAGCCTCTCCCAAGATTGACGGATACTTTCTCCTTCACAAGGCCAAAAATTATATATATAATTCCGATCACAATGAGCCAAATGCATAGGATAAAACTTTTGATGAAACTCCAATTTCAACCGGTTCCAATCTTGTGTTCCAATATCATCCAATAGCATATACCATGTCAATGTCTTCCCTCCAAAGATAAAGGGAATACCTTATTCTTAACTCCATCCTCGGATAAATCTGCAAGCTTAAACAATCCACAAATTGCATCCACATAGAACAAGTGCATATCGGGATGTATTGTTCCATCCCCTGCATAAGGATTAGCTAGCAGTTTCTCTAACATACCCAAAGAAATGTCATAATAATTATTTCCAGTAGGTTCAGTAGGTTGAGGAGCAACTCTTATTTCTTCTGGTCGAGGTGAAGATACCCCGAATAAGCCCCTCAAAGGATTACTTTCCATAGTAGCAAGTGACAATAAATTTCAGCATGTAACGTAAATGTTTCATTACCAAATTCCACCTACCAAAGGCGCTTCACACCCCAGCAATGGCTCCAGAAAAGAGTCTTGATGACCCACAAGTATAGGGTATCAATCATAGTCCTTTTGATAAGTAAGAGTGTTGAACCCAAGGAGGAGCACAAGGAAATGATAAGCGGTTTTCAGCAAGGTATTCTCTGCAAGTACTGAAAATAGCGGTAACAGATAGTTTGGTAGCAAGATAATTCGTAACAAATAGCAAGTAGAAATAGTAACAAAGGTGTAGAAAGGTGTCCCGGTCATTTTTATAGCAAAGGACAAGCTGGAAATTTCTCTTATATAAAGCAAAGCATTCTCGAGGACACATGGGAATTATCGTCTAGTCAGTTTCATCATGTTTAGTTGATTCGCGTTCGCTACTTTGATAATTTGATATGTGGGTGGACCGGTGCTTGGGTGATGTTCTTACTTGAATAAGCATCCCACTTATGATTACCCCCTCCCACAAGCATCTGCAACTACGAAAGAAGAATTAAGATAAATCCAACCATAGCATGAAACATATGGATCCAAATCAGCCCCTTACGGAATAACATGTAAACTAGGGTTTAAGCTTATGTCACTCTAGCAACCCATCATCTACTTATTACTCCACAATGCCTTCCCTTAGGTCCAAATATGGTGAAGTGTCATGTAGTCGACGTTCACATGACACCACTAAAGGAAGCAACAACATACATATCATCAAAATATCGAACGAATAGCAAATTCACATGATTACTTATAACAAGACTTCTCCCATGTCCTCAAGAACAAAAGTAACTATTCACATATCATATTCATGTTCAAGATCAGAGGGGTATGCTTAAGGCTATGAGCATATAATCTTCCACCAAATAAACCAACTAGCATCAACTACAAGGAGTAAGCAACACTATTAGCAACCCAC
Organism: Triticum urartu; assembly: GCF_003073215.2. Lineage (NCBI taxonomy): Eukaryota > Viridiplantae > Streptophyta > Magnoliopsida > Poales > Poaceae > Triticum > Triticum urartu. Next base: position 494,960,932 of record NC_053023.1, on the reverse strand, counting down.
AGGTACCTATCTGAGGTTTTTATACAAAGATTGAATACAAGAGATGAACCGGGGTTTGAGATGATATGGTGTTGGTGAAGATGTTGATGATGATTGGTCCTCCCATGATGAGAGGGTCATTGGTGACGTCGATGGCTTCAATTCCCCCCTCCCAGAGGGAAGTATCCCGGCAGAATCGCTCCGCCAGAGGGCAAAAGTTCTCCTGCCCAAGTTCTGCCTCGAGATGGCAGCACTTCATCCCGAAATTCCTCTCTTTATTTTTCTAGGGAAAACCCCTCATATAGCAGAAGATTGGCACCAGAGGCTAGCTGTGGGCCCTACAAGGCATCAGGGCATGCCTAGGGGGTGGCCGCGCCATGTTTCCTTGTGGGCAACTGGTGGGCCCCCTCTGGTATTTATTTGCTCCAATACTTTTAATATATTCAATAAAAAATCCTCGTGAAGTTTCACGTCATTTGGAGCTCCGTAGAATAGGTATCTCTGATGTAGCTTTTTACGTCCAGAATTCCAACTGTCGCTAGTCTCCCTCTCTGTGTAAATCTTGCAAATTAAGAGAGAAAAGGCATTAGGATTGCATCATAAAGTGAAGTAATTACCAAAAACATTATAAATATCAGTAGGAAAACATGATGCAAAATGGATGTATCACTCCGACATCACCACTGCAAGCTAGATCAGGGGTCGTGCCCGCAAAATCTTAGCAAGCGACTACTTCTTCAACAAGGTGTTGTGAGGGGGGGAGGGGCATGGCATGCAAGCTCATGAGTCCGGGAGGCCAGGCCTGTGTGTTTCGAGGTAGGCAACGACCCGCGTGGTTGTGTATTGCAACAGCTGCGATCGAGTGCTGGAACTAGCATGATGACCAGTTATAACCTACGCTTAGGGTAGGTCAATGGGTGGTGCCGGAGACAATACACCATCCAACACATCATACTATAGCCGGAACCGGTGGTGGTGGAGACAACGCCATACGATGTTGCGAGCATGAGCAACGTTGCTGGATACAGTTGCCTGTGATGCTGGAACTGGTCTCTAGAGATGTTGCGACCATAGTGATTACATGCTGCAACCTTGATGGTATAGTCGTGACCATTGCCTATAGAAGTTGCAATCCACCACCGCCCATGCTATAACTATTGAAGCGGGAGCAATGCTATGAGCGACCCTTTTGTTAGAACCATCGAGTCCGGGAGCTGTGAGGCACCCGACACTGGCTCTCTCACCGCCGGGATTTTCCAACTGAGGGGACTGGATGATGGGACCGGCGACTCAGGATGCTGGCATTGTGGTGACCATGACTGGAACTGGCTATGGGGAATTCTATGATGCCTTGGTCAGAAGCTACTGGGAACTGATCCCAGCAATGTTGCTACAACCATGGTTAGGATATGCTGGAAATGGTTGCAGGGGGTGCTATGACCGTGACCGAAAGTGTTGTGATCACGGCCTTTGACAGCGAGCTACGATCTATGGCGAGGGCAGTGGATGAGGGAGGGACGACCAATGATGGGGTGGTGGTGGTCCTGCTATGCGGCCGGGCAGTGCTGCTGGATAGGGCTGCGGAGGGAGCAGGAACACGAGATGGGGCATCCAGATTGTAGTAGGACGACGATGCCCACGAAATCAAACAGTCCTGGAGGTGATCGATAGGAGGCCTAGCCTGTCGACCGACACAGAGCACTGGCCCAAAACTTTAGGCACCAATATTTAGGTCAACTAATCATACACCCATTCCAAAAAGGCCCTAGTTTTCTTACTGCGAAAACAAAACTTGATGGACGGTATAGTTCTGATTTTATGATGTTAAAATGATGCCTTGGGTGCTAAATTATGCCCCCTGTTGTGCTTGTGACGAGGTGTGCTTTTGGTTATCTATTTGAATCAGAACTCACTGGAATACATACTACAGGATCGAAGACATTTTTTGGCACGCATGTGTGGGAGCATGCAAATTTCTGGCCATTCAATTGCTTTGTGATTAGGAAACTGGTTTGGCCTTTGCATATGATTTAGCCCTTAATTACCTTAGATGGGCTCCATACGCATAACTCTCCACAGCTTTGGGAAGCTCCACACATCCCACATCTCATGCCTTTTCTTCTTTTTTACTTCCAGTTTTGAATCCATTATATGATTTGAACCAAAAGTCTAATTTATATTTCGTTTTCATATTCAATTTTTTGTGACGAGGGCATTCAAATCAAATCTTATTTTAATATGTTTTGATGAGTCTTTAAAATTTTGTTAAGTTCCAACTGTTAAAACTTGGTACGAGCGAATGACAAAATCAAAAGTTTCAGAAACTGGAACTTAAAACTTGTCGTGTCCTCATGCGGAATCCAATGAATTTGTAGATCGCGAGGCAAATTGGGCGGCTGGGCAAGTTTCCACTACTAAAACTTGATAGGAATAATGATAAATTTAGCAAGTTTCAAAAACTAAAACTTAAACCCTGAACCGCAAGCCCTAAAGCCGAGAACCCTAAAAGCATATGAAGCTTGTTAAAACTTAATGCTATGACTATCAAGTTTCAATATTTGAAACTGTAGGATCAAGAGTATATCAGCCAAAGGGGGGAGGTGAATGGGAAATTTAGAATTTATTTCGAAACTTGAGAACATCCTCCTAGACATCTCTCTTTTCTAAAAAAATCTGAAATTTTTAGTCAACTCATAAGAAGTGAACAAAACTCAACACAATTGGTAGCAACAACTCCAACAAGTGCCTACAGGCTATATTATGCATCAAAACTACCTCGAGCCAGGTAAATCAAACATGCAAGCTCATTTTCATGGTCACCAACAGTAGCAAAATAAGCAAAGTATAAACCACTAGAACAAAAACTAATTGATCATTGGAGGAGTCACATACCAACGAGCAATTCCTCTGAAAAGTTTCAGAAATGAGCCCCAAGCAATGAGATTGAAAATGGTTCACAAATGAGCAAGAACATGAGCTATGAAGTAAGCATGAATTTTTCTGGGGGTGGAAGAAGGCTGGGGGCACGAGCACCAAGTGAGTGGGTGCTATGGGCCCCATAAACCCACATGGCGCGACCCGGGGGTCGGTTTTCCACCTGGCTTGTGGCCAGTGGGTGCACCCCCTCGGGTGTATCCAGTGCCAAAAATTCTTAAATATTCAGTAAAAATTCATGTTAAATTTTTAGGACATCCTGAGCACTTTTATTTCTGGGTCATTTTTATTGCATGGAAAACTCAGAAAACAGGCTAAACATGATATTCTAGATTATTTATAATTTACTAAAACTAAACATAACAGAGGATAAAGTAAATTTACAGAAAGTGGTGCTTACATAATTCATTGATTATATGCTTCTAAAAAATAATCCATTAACGAGGTTGATCAAGTCTTATTAACAAACTATTTTTGAGTGACATAAAACCAAAGAATAAGTGTATAGCACTAGGTTACCTCAACTTGGATAGGCATGGTTCCAATCATAATAGTTTGATATTTCTATTCGGGAACCAAAAGAGGAAATTCAAAGTCTCCAATATTGATAGTCATAATTTTTTTCAATGGAATTAGGATTGTTTACTTTATTTAGCCTCCTCGGGAAAAACCCCTATGCTCATTGCCATTAACATGAAAAAATGATCTTGCTTTTATTGCAATCAATAACAACCCCTGCAGTATTAAGAAAATGACTTCCAACGATAACTGACATAATGCCGTCCTCGGGCATATCAAGAATAACAAAGTCTGTTATGATAGTAACATTAGCAACCACAACCGGAACATCCTCACAAACACCAACATGAATAGCGGTGGAGTTGCCAGCCATTTGCAAAGAAATGTCAATGGGTATCAACTTATTCAAGTCAATTCTTTTATAAAGAGAAAAGGACATGATGCTAACACTGGCTCCTAAATCACATAAGGCAGATTTAACATAATTATTTTTAATATAGCATGTACAGTAGGTATCCCTGGATCCCAATTTTTTGGGTATCTTTCCCTTGAAAGTATAATTTGCATGCGTGGTAGAAATTTCATCCTCATGAATCTTTCTTTTATTAGTAACAATAGCATTCCTATATTTAGCATACAGAGGCATTTTCATAGCACCAGTCAAAGCTCACTGTATCATCTTCTGGAGATCTGATTAAGCACAGATTTTGGTGTCTAAGGTTATTCAGGCGTTCAGTGAGTATTTCTAGATCTCTTGTGATGGTGTGTTGATTCTCATAATCTTATTCGCGAGAGCTACCATAGTATGATAGTATTTCTCCTTCCTCTTCTGAAGAACAAAAAACTTGACCTTTTTCTTTCTCTAGTTGTTCTCTGTGAACAATCAAGAATTCCATGACTTCAGCAGTATGAAGACTTTCATAGTCAGGTCTCTCCTTGATACCAATGACTACAGATTCGAAAGAATTGTCAAGAGATTGAAGTAGTTTTTCAACCACATATGATCTCAGAAATATCATTGACTCCACGTTGACGAAGATGCTCAACAATACTGCTCAGTCTATTATTGAGTTCCTTGATACTTTCATTTTGAAGACTTCGATAGTGAGTGAATATTACTCGAAGCATCTCAATGTGAGCATCTCTTCGTGCTTGAAATTATTTGTAGAAATTTTTATGCCATCCTAGATTTGCTTGGCATTCAATCGGATGTTCAAGCAAAGGATATCATATGCACTTATCTCTTAAGGAATCAATTCCTTTGGCTCTGAATATTTGATATTGTTTCTTTCATTAGGTGTGGGAGATTCATGGAAATGAATTGTGTGCCCATCTTGCATGATTTGCCAGATATCTTCACTAATAGCTTTTAGTCGTATATTCATCCTTTGTTTCGAAGATGGCAAACCTATCAGAGTGCCCAATCTATCCCTGCAAGTGGCATACTCAAAACTCCCAGGTGGTTACACCTTTAAAAAGCAAAGGCAATGAGATATTGCTCTGATACCAATGTAGGATTGGTAATATATCAACTAGAGGGGGTGAATGGGAGATTTAAAATTTCTTTCGAAACTTCAAACCTCTCGAAACAATACATCAAAAGTAATACTACAACAGGAACACTAAAACTAAACTAGAGAAGATATACGAAGATGAACATGCTAAACCAATAGGACTAAGCAAAGCAAGCATCCGAAGGAAACTTTCCTTTTACTGCACTGCATATTCTTACGCCGAATATGATTATGCAGTCCGTCCCGAGCCCGTCTTGACGTATCGTCGTCGGACGGTTCTTTGCACTCGTCGGATATGAATAGAGATTCACTTCCGACCGCCTCCACCCCTTGCCCTACAGACAATGTCGAGGTGTTGTCTAAAAAGGCACCAAGCTGAGGGGAGGTCGTCCTGGGGGAGCCTCGAGGCGACCTTACGGACCCTGGGCGCAAAGGGAGCAAGACTCCCATGGGCTCCAAGTTCGGCCCCCAGCCGAACACTGCGTCGGAACCTTCGGTGGTTCCGGACTCCGGTAGGCGATCCCCCATTAAAAGGGGCAAGCCACCCGTGCCGGTGGCTGTAAGTGCATCTAGTGCCACCCCCAGTTGGTTTTGGAGTATTGACGACAAACCTAGTTGAGGGACTAATGTGTTTGTGAGAATTGCAGGATAACACAGGTAGAAGTCCCTCATTGATTCGGTTTTACTACCAGAGATGACCCCTAAAACTGTATGAAGACATTGAAGTCAAAGGTGGTATATGAAGATATTCACATTGAAGTCTATGACAAGAGAAGACACTATATGAAGCCTATGGAGCTCGAAGACTTAGATCTTTCGTAGTTCTTTTTTCTTTTGTGTTGAGTCATAGGAACCACCGTACTGTTAAGTGGGGTCCAAGAGAACCAGTTAGAATGACTGAAGTGATGCCTAAACCAAAAACCTATGTCTTCGAGTGAAGACTATGAGAGCGAATCTTGTCCAGAGTCGGACAAGTCAGCTTTGCTTGTAGCCCAAGTAAAGTTGCCGTGTGAGTTTGAAATCTGACCGTTGGAACACGTGTCAGTTCCTTAGTGACCCAGGGTCATTTCGGACAAATCAGGTCGGGTTGCCAAGTGGCTATAAATAGCCCACCCCCTACAACCATAAACAGTTGGCTGCTCAGATTGAAAGCACGGCTTTTGTCGTTTGAGAGCAACCCACCTCGAAGCCTTTGAGAGAGAATTCCTTGCGAGGATAAAGCCCAAACCACCAGAGCCAGAGAGAATTGGGCATCACTTAAGTCTTCTTGTCTGTGTGATCTGAAGACTTATTACACTTGAGGACTGTGCATCCTCCAGCCGATTAGGCGTCGCGTTCTGAGCATCCAAGAGACATTGTGGATTGCCGGTGAATGAAGTCTGTGAAGGTTTGGGAGTCTACCTTGAAGACTTACCAGAGTGATTGGGCGAGGTCTATGTGACCTTAGCTCAAGGAGAATACGGTGAGGAACTGGGTGTCCTGAGCTGCGTGTTCAGGACTGGGTGTCCGGGACTGTGTGTCCTAAGGTTTAAATACCTAGCCGCTCCAACCAGACATACAGTTGTCACAGCAACTGGAACTGGTTCAACAAATCATTGTCTTCAACGAGTCACTGGTTTCATCTTCACTTCACTTTACTTACTGTTACTCCTTGTGAAGTCATTGTATGTTTGCTCTATCATTTGTCTTCACTGAGTGACTGCGTGTTCTGTTTGGCTTCACAATATCTTCCTACCTGATCCTTACTACCTAGCTGCTATTAGTGTTTGTGCTTTCACTTCATTGAATACTTGACTATGGTTTGCCTAGTGTAGTCTACCTTCCGCTGCATGGTAATAGGTTTAATTTTATCGTTTGTCTTCAAAACTTCTATGTTTTGAAGACTTTCATAAAAATCGCCTATTCACCCCCCCCCCTCTAGTCGATATAACGCACTTTCAATTGGTATCAAAGCAAGGTGCTCCCTTGTTCTGTGTGATTCGGTTTAACCACCTGGAGTTTTAGCTATGTCGACTGCAGGGATAATTAAAGTCTCCGCTGCATGCCCCGTCTTCGATGGAACTGAATATCCCTACTGGAAGAATAAGATGCGCATGCATCTTGAAGCCATTGACGTCGACCTATGGTATGTCGTCGAGAATGGCGTTCCCAAGGCTGGAGAAGGTGTCACTGCTGCTGATGTCAAGAAATTCGTTCAACTGGACTCTACTGCCAAGAATATCATCTGTGGTCATCTGACCAAAGGACAGTATGGTCGTGTGAGTGCTTTGAAGACATCCAAGCTGGTCTGGGACTGGCTCTCCAAGGTCAATGAAGGCATCTCAACCCAGAGAGATCAGAGAATCAGTGTCCTTCGCAACCTCTTCAACCGCTTCAAGCAAAATGACAATGAGAATGTCCAGCACACATTTGACCGACTCACTGACATCACAAATGAGCTTCAAGCCCTCGGCGCCACTGAGATTACCAAACACGAAGTCGTCAAGACGCTGCTAAGATCACTTGATAGTTCGTTTGACATCCTGGCCCTGATGATTCAAGAACGTCCTAATTTCAAGACACTCGATCTGTCTGACATACTTGAGAGGCTCAACACACATGAGTTTCAGCTTTCGGAGAAAAGAGACATCTACGGTCCAAACTATGGGCGAACTCATGCCTTGAAGGCAAAAGCTGTCTCCTCATCTGAAGAAGAATCTGACAGCAGTTTTGATGATCCTGAAGACATTGGAAGGGAACTTGCTATGCTTGTCAAGAAGTTCCAAAAATTCACCAAGAAGAAAGGCTTCAGAAAGTCTTCCCGATCAAGTTCAAGGAATGATGAAGCTCCTGCTCATGACTACAAGAAGAAAACATGTCACAAGTGCAAGAAACTTGGCCACTTCATCTCTGAGTGTCCACAGTGGAACAATGAGAACAAAAAGAAGAAGAGCAAGGAATATGACTCTAACGACAAGAAGAAGAAGAAGAAGAAGAAGAAGAAGAAGAAATACTCAAAGTCTTCTTCCAAGTCTTCCTCAAAGTCTTCATCACACAAGAAGAGCTCATCTGGCAAGGCACGTGCGTTTGTTGGCAAGGAAATGGATACAGAGGAGGAGTCTGCTTCTGAGGAGGCGGAGGTGGAGTCTGAGGAGGAATCCGACTCAGGCGTCGCAAGTCTGGCTACAGCATACGTTGCCAAGTCCATCTTCAACACTGAATACAATGACTTCATCACCGACACCGATGCAAATGACAAGGACTACTCCGCTTCTACCTACTGCTTCATGGCACGCGGTGCCAAGGTAAACACACGCACTACTCACTATAAAACATCTAGTGACGATGACTCTGATTGTGGTTCAAAACCTAGCTACAAAACACTTGCTAAAATTGCAACTGAACAACAGAAAGCTATGGAACATATTCAAAAACTGTTAGACAGAAGCGATGATCTGTTAGGTGCTCAAATGACTCGATCTGAATCCTTAATTGAAGACATAAAAAATCTTCACGTTAAGTATCAGGAACTTGAAAGTCGTCATGAAACTCTCTCAACAACTCATGAAAAGATTTCCTATGATTATCTTCAAAGGAAGCAAGATCTTGAGAAATTGAGAGCGGTTCATGAAGATCTTCAAACGGAAAACGAGTCACTTTGCGCCAAACAGATCAGTCCCGCTCAGGAAGGATTTGAACCACCATGTCTTAAATGCATTGAGCGTGATAATGCTACTTCTGTTGCTGAATGTTCTACTGCTACTGCTGTTGCAATATCTTCAACTGTTGATGTGGTAACTAACCCCTCTGCTGAGGATACCACCTCTATTGCTGATGAGAATGCTAGGTTGAAGACATTGCTTGAAACAGGGACGTACAAAAGTCTTAAAGGGCATCAGACGCTATGTGATGTCCTGAAAAAGCAGATTCTGAACCGAAACCCTAGGAAAGAGGGTGTAGGGTTCGTAAGGAAAATGAATGCAGATGGCTCTTACTGGAAACCTGAGCAGTACCCCAAAACCATGTGGGTTGCTGCAAAGAAACCTTCAGCAGATCCATCCAATCTATCTGGCTTCACTTGTGCTAACCCCATTATCATTGATGAATCCTTTGATGCAAACTATATACTGTTTAAGAATCAAAATGGTGAAGTGTTTGCCAGGTACATTGGTACTAACTGCAGGAATGGACCGCCTATGAAGAAGATCTGGGTTCCGAAAAGGTGTTTGGAGAGTCTTCCTGTGAATGTCATCATGACACCTCACGTGAAGAAGACAAACCTCAGACCAAAGGCTTCATACGGTCCAAAGGCTTCATACAGACAGAGGACTCACCTGATTCGCACTAACGCAAATGTTTTGCAGGGAAATCATACTCAAGCATATGAATATGAGAGCGGTTCATCAAACCGCCATGTTCATAAGACCAAGAACTATTCTGCTTATTCTTATGAGTACTATTGTCCGCCTGCAAGACTGTTTGCTAAGGCTTCAAAGCCAAAATTCTCAGATGCTGCACTTAGACTTATTGCTTCTAAGCCACCCTTGAAGATGTGGGTGGTTAAGAAGGCTTAACTCTCTTTTGCAGGGAAAGGTCTCCAGCAGAAAACCAAAATCGTCTGACGCTATTGCTGGGGACCTTAAACATCTTGTAGGGCGCAAGATCAAATGCCCAAATGGTCTGACAATGTACTTCGTACCTGAATCGCTTGCTACTCTCCCTATTAGTCCTAACCTAGATCTAAGCTTTCATAACCCACTGGTTCGTCAAATGTTTTTGCTTCACAATGCTCTTGGTGAAGCCTATCCCCCTAACTGCACTGTAGGGTACGACACCAGCGTCTTCAGAATGGATTATTGACAGTGGGTGTACAAATCACATGACTGGCAAAAGAAGTCTTCTTATGGACTCAACCTTACGTCCGTCCGACAAGAGCCACATCACATTTGCTGACACTGGTAAAAGTAAGGTATTGGGTCTAGGTAGAGTTGCAATCTCAAGGGATCAACACATGGATAAAGTCATGCTTGTTGAATCCCTTGGCTTCAACTTAATGTCTGTCTCAATGCTTTGCGATTTGAACATGATCGTAATGTTTGGAAAATATCGTTGCCTTGTACTAATGGAATCTGACAAGTCTCTAGTGTTTGAAGGGTATCGAAAAGATGATTTTTACGTGGTAGATTTCTCAGTAGGGCCACAGCTTGCAGTATGTCTTCTAGCAAAGGCTTCAGAATGCTGGCTCTGGCATCGGAGGCTTGGACATGCTGGCATGAGGAACCTCCACACCCTTGCGAAGAAGAAGCATGTCATAGGCATCGACAGCGTCAAGTTCAAGAAAGACCACTTATGCGGTGCCTGTGAAGCAGGGAAGATGACGAGGGCCAAACATCCCTCGAAGACAATCATGACCACTACTCGACCCTTCGAACTGCTTCACATGGATCTTTTCGGTCCAACTCATTACTCAACTCTAACTACTACTGCTTGCCTCTATGGCTTCGTTATTGTTGATGATTATTCTAGATATACTTGGGTGCACATAATCCTTTACAAGACTGAAGTGCAGGATGTCTTCAGACGCTTCGCCAATCGAGCTATGAACAATTTTGGCGCCAAGATAAAGCACATCAGAAGTGACAATGGCACTGAATTCAAGAACACTGGCCTTGATACATATCTTGATACCTTGGGCATCATACATGAATTCTCAGCCCCGTACACGCCACAGCAGAATGGCGTTGTCGAACGCAAGAACAGAACACTAATTGAGATGGCCAGAACGATGCTAGATGAATAAAAGACCCCAAGAAAATTTTGGCCCGAAGCCATTGATACTGCATGCCATACAATCAATCGTGTTTATCTTCACAAGCTACTGAACAAGACATCTTATGAGCTCCTTACTGGCAAGAAGCCAAATGTCAGTTACTTCAGAGTATTTGGCGCAAGGTGATGGATCAAGGACCCACATCACACCTCAAAATTTGCACCAAAAGCACATGAGGGTTTTATGCTTGGATATGGAAAGGATTCGCACTACTACAGAGTCTGCAATCTCTTTCATTACAAAGTGGTTGAAACAGTGGATGTGCGGTTCGATGAGACCAACGGTTCACAAAGAGAGCAGCTGCCAAATGTGCTAGATGAAGTTCCATCCAGTGAATCAATCAAGCTAATGGGAACTGGAGAAATTATACCTTCTGAAGCTCATCCTGAAGAAGAACTTATCATTTCAGCACCTGATCAACATGAAGACAATGCTCAGCCTGAAGACATTCCTTCCAACAACGACAATGAACAGCAAGAGCAAAGTCTTCGCCCTGTACATCCTCGCGTTGCCAATGAAGTGCAGATTGAAAGAATAATTGATAGCATCAATGTGTTGGAAATATGCCCTAGAGGCAATAATAAATTAGTTATTATTATATTTCCTTGTTCATGATAATCGTTTATTATCCATGCTATAATTGTATTGATAGGAAACTCAGATACATGTGTGGATACATAGACAACACCATGTCCCTAGTGAGCCTCTAGTTGACTAGCTCGTTGATCAATAGATGGTTACGGTTTCCTGACCATGGACATTGGATGTCGTTGATAACGGGATCACATCATTAGGAGAATGATGTGATGGACAAGACCTAATCCTAAGCCTAGCACAAAGATCGTGTAGTTCGTATGCTATAGCTTTTCTAATGTCAAGTATCATTTCCTTAGACCATGAGATTGTGCAACTCCCGGATACCGTAGGAGTGCTTTGGGTGTATCAAACGTCACAACATAACTGGGTGACTATAAAGGTGCATTACAGGTATCTCCGAAAGTATCTGTTGGGTTGGCACGAATCAAGACTGGGATTTGTCACTCCGTGTAAGCGGAGAGGTATCTCTGGGCCCACTCGGTAGGACATCATCATATGCGCAATGTGACCAAAGAGTTGATCACGGGATGATGTGTTACGGAACGAGTAAAGAGACTTGCCGGTAACGAGATTGAACAAGATATTGGATACCGACGATCGAATCTCGGGCAAGTAACATACCGATAGACAAAGGGAATTGTATACGGGATTGATTAAGTCCTTGACATCGTGGTTCATCCGATGAGATCATCATGGAACATGTGGGAGACAACATGGGTATCCAGATCCCGCTGTTGGTTATTGACCGGAGAACGTCTCGGTCATGTCTGCATGTCTCCCGAACCCGTAGGGTCTACACACTTAAGGTTCGGTGACGCTAGGGTTATAGAGATATTAGTATGCGGTAACCCGAAAGTTGTTCGGAGTCCCGGATGAGATCCCGGACGTCACGAGTTCCGGAATGGTCCAGAGGTAAAGAATTATATATAGGAAGTGCTATTTCGGTCATCGGGACAAGTTTCGGGGTCATCGGTATTGTACCGGGACCACCGGAAGGGTCCCGGGGGTCCACCGGGTGGGGCCACCTGCCCCGGGGGGCCACATGGGCTGTAGGGGGTGTGCCTTGGCCTATATGGGCCAAGGGCACCAGCCCCTAGAGGCCCATGCGCCGAGAGAAGAGAAAAAGGGGAGAGTCCTAAAAGGGGAAGGCACCTCCGAGGTGCCTTAGGGAGGATGGACTCCTCCCCACCCTTGGCCGCACCCTTCCTTGGAGGAAGGGGCAAGGGCTGCGCCTCCCCCTCTCCCTTGGCCCTATATATAGTGGGGAAAAGGAGGAGCAAACCAATCGAAGGCCTGGCGCCTCCCTCTCCCTCCCGTGACACATCTACCTCCTCCCGCAGCGCTTAGCGAAGCCCTGCTGGAATCCCGCTACTTCCACCACGCCGTCGTGCTGCTGGATCTCCATCAACCTCTCCCTCCTCCTTGCTGGATCAAGGCATGGGAGACGTCTCCCTTCCGTACGTGTGTTGAACGCGGAGGTGCCGTCCGTTCGGCGCTAGGATCATCGGTGATTTGAATCACGACGAGTACGACTCCATCAACCCCGTTCTCTTGAACGCTTCCGCGCGCGATCTACAAGGGTATGTAGATGCACTCTCCTTCTCCTCGTTGCTAGTCTCTCCATAGATAGATCTTGGTGATACGTTGGAAAATTTTGAATTTATGCTACGTTCCCCAACACAATGCACCTGGTCCACTCACTCGTTCAAGGGTAACTCAGCTAGCAAATTTCTGTGGGCACTTCGCATTCGTCTCAATAGCAGAACCCAAGAAAGTTGAAGGAGCCTTCATGGAACCTGAATGGATTGAAGCTATGCAAGAAGAGCTTCAACAGTTTGAGCTGAATAATGTATGGGAACTGGTTAAGCGTCCTGATCCACGGAAGCACAATATAATAGGCACCAAATGGATATACCGCAACAAGCAAGATGAGCATGGTCAAGTTGTCAGAAACAAAGCTCGTCTCGTTGCTCAAGGATATACTCAAGTGGAAGGCATTGACTTCGATGAAACATTTGCTCCTGTGGCTAGACTTGAAGCCATACGCATACTGCTGGCCTATGCAAATCATCATAACATACTTCTATATCAAATGGATGTGAAGAGTGCCTTTCTCAATGGCAAGATTGAAGAAGAAGTGTATGTTGCACAACCGCCTAGCTTTGAAAATCCGAAACATCCTGACATGGTATACAAGCTCAACAAGGCACTGTATGGCCTCAAACAAGCCCCTCGGGCCTGGTATGACACACTCAAATACTTCCTGAAGAGCAAATGCTTCATACCTGGTTCCCTAGATCCCACTCTTTTCACGAAGACATATGATGGTGAACTGTTTGTGTGCCAAATATATGTGGATGACATTATCTTCGGCTGCACCAATCAGAAGTACAGTGAAGAGTTTGGATATATGATGCAAGAGCAATATCAGATGTCCATGATGGGGGAGCTGAAGTTCTTCCTCGGTCTTCAAATACGACAACAACGCAATGGCATCTTCATATCTCAAGAGAAGTATCTCAAAGATTGCCTGAAGAAGTTCGGTATGCAAGACTGCAAAGGCTTCACAACACCAATGCCAGCCAAACATCATCTGGGTCCTGACGACAATGCTAAAGAGTTCGATCAAAAGGTATACCGCTCCATGATTGGTTCTTTACTTTATCTATGTGCATCTAGGCCAGATATTATGCTTAGTGTTTGCATGTGTGCTCGATTTCAAGCGGCACCAAAGGAGTCGCATCACTTAGCTGTGAAGCGAATTCTTCGATATTTGGCTCACACCCCAACTCTAGGATTATGGTATCCAAAGGGCTCAGAGTTTGATCTGGTTGGATTCTCGGATGCTGATTATGCTGGTGACAAAGTTGATCGCAAGTCTACATCAGGCACATGTCACTTTCTGGGACGATCACTTGTATGTTGGTCTTCAAAGAAGCAGAACTGTGTATCTCTCTCCACTGCTGAATCTGAATACATTGCTGCTGGATCTTACTGCGCTCAGCTTCTGTGGATGAAGCAAACACTCAAGGACTATGGCATTCATCTGAAGCAAGTGCCACTTTACTGCGACAACGAAAGCGCCATCAAGATTGCCAACAACCCAGTTCAGCACTCGAAGACAAAGCACATTGAAATTCGTCATCACTTTCTCAGAGATCATGTTGTGAAGGAAGACATTGATATCATACACGTCAACACTGAAGAGCAATTGGCAGATATCTTCACCAAGCCCTTGGATGAGAGGAGGTTTTGCAAGTTACGGTGTGAGCTAAATATCCTGGAATCCTCAAATGTCCTGTGATCAGGCACACATCCTAACCCTTATGCATATTGATGACTTAGATGTGCAACACACAAAGTAAAGTATATCTTCAATCAATGAAGACATACATTCTAAGTGTGAATACATTAATGTGGAATTTGACTTCGGAGCGCCACGATAATTGTGCGCCGTGTCTGGGTCTAATACTTCCTATACGGTGGGTAACGCCACCACCAAACGTCCTATTTTGGAGTGTTTCACTCATGGCGTTACTTTGCAATGTCTTCACATTTGGTTTGGCTTCGATCTCAACATATTTTCATGATTATCTTCACTATGTTGATTATAGATATATATATATATATATATGCTAGTGTTCTGTCCTCTACAGCATTCACTTATAGCTATGTCTTTGTGTTTAATCTTTTCAACTAAGTGAATGTGATCGGACCCTAACCTCTCTATGCTTTCTATCTCAAACTCTATCTCTCCAAGTCATATGCATTCTATTGAAACTGTCGAATGTCTTCTCTACGTCCTTGTCAGCAGAAGATACAGAGACAACCATTAAGTTCGTTTTCAATGCTCATTCCTCCACATGAAATCCGGAGAAGTAGGAACGACCACCCGACAATCCAGGCGTGCGTGGGACGTGGAACAAACCCCAAAATTCCGCATAATGGCCACGTGTTCCTCAGATGCGAATCGCCAGGGGCACCTGTGTAATAGCACAGTGCCGCCCCTGTGCCTATAAATACACACTCACAGCGGTCATTATCTCTTCTTCCACCCTCGCATGAACCCTAGCACCACCGCTAGCTCTCGACGACACCGGCGACGAAGCGCTTCACTGCCGCAACCTCTCCGACGCCGTCTTCACGCCGACTGCGGACATCGTCCTCTCCGCCGTCACCGTAGGTGTCCTCCGTCGCCAAGTTAGGGCACGGAAGAGTGAACTGCTCAGCCTCATCTCCCACTCCGTCTAGCAGTTCTCAGTGTGGTAAATAAAACTCCCTTTTTACAGCACCGTTGATCCTATTGATCTGTCACTTTCTACCACAAGCAGTTTCTATTCACACAAGCTAGATCTCTCTCATACTGCATCTCACAAAATGCCTAGTATATTCACTTGTGCTTCACAAAGTAGTTAGATTCCTCACTTGTACTGATCTGTGGATTCGTACAAATCTGGAACCAACTTCTTATCTATGAGTGAATGTCTTCGCACGATGAGGTCAATGTCTTCTAAACAGATTTATCTTCAAAATCTTCTGAGAATGCATATGACCTCTTCCCCTTCCCTCGCACCTTAATGCTGTCACAGGTACATGTCCGTGGGAGAATCCTTTGGTTCTCATAGTCTTCATTCATTTGCAGAATTCTTACAGCATCACATAAATTCTCCCGAAGCCAGTTCCTGTTGGTCCAACAAACGAAAACCTTTGAAGCCTTTGAACGTCTTGAAGCCTTTCAAGTTAAAATTTATGGCTTCAGAGAAAGCAGCAAGGAAGGGTGGCAGAAAGCGTCGTGGTGAGACCTCCAGAGATCTGCCAGATGAACTCTCAGAAATGTACAAGACAGATCCTGGAGAGGATTACAGTCAGCGCAAGACACGAATCCAATGGATTCGAAGATATTGGGCAGAACAATGGTTCAAATACAGATTTGTGACCCAGGAGTATGCTGAGAAAAACGCCATCAAGAGACCGTGGGGAGACATCTTATTCAAGAATCTTCTACCCAGGTCCAGAGATGAAGCCATTGCTCAAGGCTTCTATCCATGCATGGTCCGTGGACCACAGCCTGCTGATGCACACTCGTCGTCACTGCTATGGTGTCGTGACGACAATCTGTTCAAGCGCAACTTCCAGTTTGCTCAAAACTCTGTGAAGCAGAACAAGAAGACTTTTGGGTTAGACTTCAACCCTGGTCCCTCATCTCCAAGGGCAGATGGCACACGACATGCAGAACCCAATGTCATCGGTCCTTTCGCCAACCTTGAAGGCCTCATCACCTACATCTTGGTTCAAGGGACTGCAGTGAATGAGCCTGCAGCTGACACTGAGTCTGATG
Organism: Triticum urartu; assembly: GCF_003073215.2. Classification (NCBI taxonomy): domain Eukaryota; kingdom Viridiplantae; phylum Streptophyta; class Magnoliopsida; order Poales; family Poaceae; genus Triticum; species Triticum urartu. The sequence goes on along the minus strand of NC_053023.1, from coordinate 494,944,242 downwards.
ACGCACCTGCAGTGCCGAAGCCAACGCAGTTGAAGAAGCCAAAAGCTTCAAAGCCGGCCCCTTCACCAAAAATCTCAAGGGCGAAGCCATTGGCAACTGCACCTCCTGAAGACAGTGTGCAGTCTGAAGACTTATCACGCGTCTCCAAGCCCCAGAAGGCCAAGATGCCTCTGTCTCACACTGGCAAAGAGCTAACAGCTGCTGCCATTCTGCGCAATGATGACATTGATTTGTCAAGTGATGAAGATCTTGCAGATGACGCTCTTGAGCGACTCATCAAGAGCAAAGAAGAAGCAGAAATCTTCAATGATTTGCCTCTCTTTGATGTCACCATCATCCACAACTTCATTGACGAGTGGTTTGACACGCCAAACATCAGCTTTGAAGATCTGCAGCTACCCATTAGCCTCAGTGTCGCCTTCCAAGGCGTCATTGCTTCAGAACTTGCTATTGCCCAGCGCATTGTTGAACTGAAGCGGAAGATTGACTATGAAAAGGCTCAGTTCAAGAAGCATATGGCCAAGCTCAGCGTGCAAGAAGTGAAGAACTTCAAGACAATGATGCACGAGCTCAAGGAAGCCTTTGTGAAGAAGTGTGCAGAAGCTCAGGGTTCGCGTGAGCGCATGAAGACTCTGGCTGACAGATGTGTGCAAGCCTATAATGAGGCTGAGAAGCGCAAGGCGCTTGGGCGTCCTGGCATCGACCCCAGGATGGCCACAAAGAAGAAGAAGAAGCCTGCTACGACTGAACCTGATGCACCAAGGCAAGAAGCAGTTCTGATTGTCTTCCCAACTAGACTGACTGGCTCGAAGCCAAAAAGCCGGTCAACAGCTTCAGAGCTCAATAAGACAAGGACTGCTGAGGCTGAAGCCAGGAAGAGAAAACACTCTGAAGCCTCTCCTACTGCCCCCTCCAAGAAGAAGAGGAAGACCAAGAAAGCTCGGGATGCTTCCACAGAGCCCTTGATAGTTGAACCCATTTCTATGGTTCATCCTGACGCAGAACGTCAACTGACAGTTCATGAGCCTGCTTCCACAGAGGCTCCTGAAGCTGAAGACATTCCAGCAGCTGATCCCATCGCTGCTGAAGACATTGGTCATCATGACAATGTAGAAGATGATGCAGTCCTTCCTCAGTTTGAAAACAGCGAACTCATCAGCATTGGTCGTCCACTGACGCCAATTGCACAGGATGCTTCATGGGCGGATCGCCCACAAGAGGAAGAAGACTATGAGGCCCAGCCCACTCCAACTCCACAGGCGTCGTCTGCGCTCCGCAGGCTTCGCAAAGGTCCAAGGCCTCAAGTCTCTGCTGAAGACATTCCGGCTGCAACAGCCGCAGAAGAAGAAGTACCACAAGATCCCACTCCCCTGTTCCACCAAGAAGCAATTCTCCAGGAGAATGTGCTTGTGACCGACCCTCCAGCTAGTCAAGTGGAGGATGAAAATCGTGAGGCTGCCACAACCACCAATGAAGCTAACGTGGAGCCCTCCCCAGCAAAAGCTTCAGAAGACAGCGAAGCCACTGATCCCGCCACTTTTGTTCCTGAGTCTGCTGCCAGTCCCCAATTCAACTATCATGTTGAGCACAGACCTCAGGTCCAGAAGCCAATTCCAAGACTGCCAAGGTTTCCAGGTCCTGCATCAGCACCTAGCTCCTTCAACATCAATGGCTTCAGGGCAGACAACACGTTCTTTAATAGCTCCAGGAACCCCTACTCAAGGGAAAGGATATCATTTGATCGGTTCTGGAGCTATCCTCAGCGAAGCTATTACTCTTGCATTCTTTACAACCAAGGTCGCATCTTCCCACACAAGCGCCTTGACGTTGAAGCTATAGCTGGTCTGCCCTGTCTAGAAGAAGCGTTGGATTGCTTCAAGCAAGTGGGTCTGCTGCAGTTTGTTACTAATGAATAGCATTGGAATGAAGAGCTGCTGCTACAATTCTATGCCACACTTCACATCAAAGGGTACAGCAGAGATCCGAGGACTTGGGTCCTGGAGTGGATGACTGGCAACGTTCATCACGAAGCCAATGCATTTGACATCATTGAGCTCACTGGCTTGACCACTCCTGGCGATCTCTTCGAGCAAGGATGTCAGCTGCATGCTGAAGCTATTGAGAGCATCTTTCAGCGGCCAGAACCTGATATGAGTCAAATGCTTAGCATGATGAAGCCATTGCCCCAAGATGCTGCGTATCCCACAGAGTTCTTCGTTGAAGACCTTGAGTACCTGCCCAGAACCATCTATCACATCATCCGGCGAACTCTCTGGCCTATCAAAGGGCACTCTCCAAATGCCAAGCTTCAGGGTGCAATGAAGACTTTGGTCTTCTATATACTTCATGGCAAATGCTTCAATGCACAGGACTTCTTCATACGCCAACTTTCTGCATCAGGCATTGATCTGTTTGGTTTGAAGTTCTATGCCCCTTGGGTCATGCGGCTGATCAAGCTACACTCCGCCATCTCATATCAGCCCTCAGCCCGCAACCATCGGATCTTCTTGCCTGACGTGGACATGTCTACTGAAGCCATATATTCTGAGCCTGCCAAGCAACCTCTAAGTCTTCATAATGCAGACCATCAGAGTTTTACTCAGAACGTTGAAGGCGTTGAAGCAGTTTCTCGGGTGTATCCTTTGGCTGGCACTACACGTGCACCACACCCTGCTTCCACTGAAGCCACTGACAGTGCCACTGCTCCAAGACCCAAGAAGCGCACTCATGTTCTCAACGACCGAGAGCTTCTTGTGGCTCTACATCAGAAACAAGATAGGCATCATGACTGGCTGAAGCGTCAGATGAAAAGCCTCTTGGTGGATGTTAATCGCACTCGAAATCTTGCCACCAAGAATGCTTTCGTTGCCCATGAAACCTGTCGCCGCACATGGAAAGGGCTCACGATGATGTGTTCCGAAGCCGATCTTCAAGAGGATGGCTTCTCTGAGAGATTCAAGTTTGACTCCACACCTCCTCGAAGGGCTGTGCTGCTAGGAACTCCATCCCTTGAAGACTCTGAGTTCTCTTCCTCTGCTGCCACAGTGACTGCCAGAATTATTGAGGAAGAAGACAATGCTACTTCACCGCCACCTCCTTCAACACCTCCAAGCTCTTCTGCACCGCCAAACAACACCAAAAAACCTGCTACTTCACCTACTCCTCATGGGAACGAGTAGAGGCTCTATGTCTTCAAACCTTTTTGGTCATTACTAACAAAAGGGGGAGAAGCATATGAGATTGATAGTCTTCAAGCGGGTCCATATGGGCGGGTGCCTTATTTTTTGCTTCGTGCTTACAACTCTCGTTTTTGCTACATTTGGTTCTTATGAGTTGTAACACTTAAACTAGATGGTCGTCTGCTACTTATTTGCCACCTTGTTTTGCGAAGATAAATTCCACATGTGCGATGATAAATTCCGCACTTAGCTCATTCTGCAGACGTCCATTTTCCATTATGCATGCCATTATCTTCATATACTTTCACATGCATAGTGTATTGTCATCATAAGTTGAAGTGGATCTCCACAAGTACAACCTGCCATGTGCATTTGCATTCCAAAAGCAAATTAACTTATATGCACATCTTCAGGGGGAGCCCTTGCAACTTATGAAGACAATTCCTTATCCTTTACAATTTCACAGATTATATTCCCCGTTGAAAACTTCAACTAGTTTGTCATCAATCACCAAAAAGGGGGAGATTGTAAGTGCATCTAGTGCCACCCCCAGTTGGTTTTGGAGTATTGACAACAAACCTAGTTGAGGGACTAATGTGTTTGTGAGAATTGCAGGATAACACAGGTAGAAGTCCCTCATTGATTCGGTTTTACTACCAGAGATGACCCCTAAAACTGTATGAAGACATTGAAGTCAAAGGTGGTATATGAAGATATTCACATTGAAGTCTATGACAAGAGAAGACACTATATGAAGCCTATGGAGCTCGAAGACTTAGATCTTTCGTAGTTCTTTTTTCTTTTGTGTTGAGTCATAGGAACCATCGTACTGTTAAGTGGGGTCCAAGAGAACCAGTCAGAATGACTGAAGTGATGCCTAAACCAAAAACATATGTCTTCGAGTGAAGACTATGAGAGCGAATCTTGTCCAGAGTCGGACAAGTCAGCTTTGCTTGTAGCCCAAGTAAAGTTGCGTGTGAGTTTGAAATCTGACCGTTGGAACACGTGTCAGTTCCTTAGTGACCCAGGGTCATTTCGGACAAATCAGGTCGGGTTGCCAAGTGGCTATAAATAGCCCACCCCCTACAACCATAAACGGTTGGCTGCTCAGATTGAAAGCACGGCTTTTGTCGTTTGAGAGCAACCCACCTCGAAGCCTTTGAGAGAGAATTCCTTGCGAGGATAAAGCCCTAACCACCAGAGCCAGAGAGAATTGGGCATCACTTAAGTCTTCTTGTCTGTGTGATCTGAAGACTTATTACACTTGAGGACTGTGCATCCTCCAGCCGGTTAGGCGTCGCGTTCTGAGCTTCCAAGAGACATTGTGGATTGCCAGTGAACGAAGTCTGTGAAGGTTTGGGAGTCTACCTTGAAGACTTACCAGAGTGATTGGGCGAGGTCTATGTGACCTTAGCTCAAGGAGAATACGGTGAGGACTGGGTGTCCTGAGCTGCGTGTTCAGGACTGGGTGTCCGGGACTGTGTGTCCTAAGGTTTAAATACCTAGCCGCTCCAACCAGACATACAGTTGTCACAGCAACTGGAACTGGTTCAACAAATCATTGTCTTCAACGAGTCACTGGTTTCATCTTCACTTCACTTTACTTATTGTTACTCCTTGTGAAGTCATTGTATGTTTGCTCTATCATTTTTCTTCACTAAGTGACTGCGTGTTCTGTTTGGCTTCACAATATCTTCCTACCTGATCCTTACTACCTAGCTGCTATTAGTCTTTGTGCTTTCACTTCATTGAATACTTGACTATGGTTTGCCTAGTGTAGTCTACCTTCCGCTGCATGGTAATAGGTTTAATTTTATCGTTTGTCTTCAAAACTTCTATATTCTGAAGACTTTCATAAAAATCGCCTATTCACCCCCCCCCCCTCTAGTCGATATAACGCACTTTCAGTGGCCTCTGCCCATCCAGAGGCACCGGACAACTTGCTGGAAGCGCTTCGTGGCACTTCCATCGACGAAGAGCACCGCACTATCATGAGTGCGGTGATCGAGAAAGTTCAGTCCGCCAAAAACGGACTGACCGAAGCTTGCGCCAGCCTTCTAATAGGCTTTGAGGTAAGCAATCAAAATATAGGAAAATATTATCGCATAGACAATAGCCCATGATACTCTGTTTGGCGTTTGCGAAGAAAGGCCGAATAGAGGATCAAATAATGACTCAGGAGTCTAATCAGAATATGTCTATGTGCATATGCAGGCTTCACTGCTGGCTGCTGCCGCACATACTGCGGAGGTCGCTACACTGAAGCAGGACCTTGAGCGGTCCGAAGACGATCTCGGCCTTACCAAGAGGCAGCTCAAGGAGAGCAAAGGTAAGCGATACCTTGTCTATATATTAAAAAATCGGTTGTAAGTAATAGGATCATTATGAATTTGTCAGGGCCACAACCGAGGTGGCAACCCTGAAGAAGGCGCTGTCCGAGGCCGAAGACAAAGCGGCCAAGGAGCGCATTGAGCGGGAAAAGCAAGAAGCCCGGGTAAGCAAGGTGCAGCAAGAGCTCGAGGCTCTCGCCAAAAAACACGAGTCCTTGGAGCTTGACTCTAAGACGCGAGAGTCTGAGCTTGCGAAGGCACTCGAAAGCGCATGGAGCGCCAAGGCTGAAGCCCACAAGGCCCTCTAGGAGATGGATCCGGTGAAGAAGATAGCAGCGGGTAAGGCATTCATTATGCAAAGCAAGCATCCGAAGGAAACTTTCCTTTTACTTACCCAAGTTCGGAGCTCTCCAGGAGCGTTCGTAGATCTTCCCCGCAGTGTACTAGATGCCGCGGAGTTTTACCGAGCTGAGGAGGGGAGCTCGAGGGAAAAGTTGTTCTGGTCTCAGTATACTGGGACCGAACACCCAATGCCCTTGAGCGACCACCTAAAGAAACTGGTCGAGCTTCACAAGGCGGCCGAACAGGCCATGAAGGGTCTTATAGTCCGGATGTGGCCTGGCGATCCCCTGGCTAGCAGCTACTTCGGTCTGGTGAGGCGGCTCGTAGATGCCTGCCCACGGCTTGAAGTTATAAAGCGGTCCGTCTGCATCGAGGGTGCACGCAGGGCTTTTGCCCGGGCGAAGGTGCACTGGGTGAAGCTGGACGCCGTAAAGCTGGTGAAGGAGGGGCCGCCGGAGGGCATGGAGCATCGCTGCCCTGAAATGTATTATGACAGTGTCTTGAAGGGTTCCCGCCTTGTGGCGGAGGAATGTGCCAGAGATGTAATTTTTGAATGAACATGCTCATGTGATCTTGTAATATGAAACGAGTTCATCTGCGCTATGCAACGCTTTTTAAATTTAAAATATTACCTTCTGTGCGGTCATTTATAAAATTTGAGAGTTGGCCAGTCGTCGGCTTCTGCCCCCATGTAACTAGTACTGGGGTGTTCGGAATAAACCTAAGCACTCTTTATCCCAATTTTGGGTCCTTCGAGGGAGGTGTACAGCACAACGAACCAGGTAATCAGACTATAAGGCTTTATCACTCTCACTTAGCCATAGAAGTCTACAATTTTAAATTTGGCGAAGCCCCTAGTATTTGGAAGGCTGAATTGGGGGCGCTATATACGCCCAAGTCGGACAAGGCCGACTCCTCGCCCGAAGCGGAAAAAGTCTTTAAGGACTTGAGACCTCTCGAACAGCGACCAGCTCTCGCCTTATCATGACAGTCAGTTTTTGGCTTTCTCTATTGAGGTGCTCGTCCGGAAGAACCGGGACACAATCGCAGTAGTTCTCCCAGTTCTACCTTAGCTGATATAGCGGAACGTAAGGTACCAAAACATGGGAGCCGGGCAAACCCAACTATTGACCCAAGACATGATTCGGAGCTGATCATATAATGCTATAAGTTCGGGGTGCCGCACTTTCAAAAGTGTTCAGACTTCTCATGCCGCCCCTGGCGTACTGACCGTACCAGAATGTACGGGTGCAAGTTGTCGTAAATGAACATATAAGAAAAAAGGGATGAATAATGCAATAATAGACTAATGTTATGCATTGTTATTTAATAATACGTCGAAGCGTACTGATACAAGTAGTGCAATAAGCAGAAAATAGGACTATTTGACATGTCCTATCCAAGGGCAAGCTGCGTACGGATAGTAGAAAGTGGGTATATCGTTTATTATTAGAGACCACCTGGGGGTTCCCTTGTACATCTTAGCTTCTTGCCTCCTTGGTTGTTCCTTCCAGTAGTGTGTCCGGCAATCGTACTGCCAAAAAGGGCTTCCAGAGAGTTAGGTCCTGAAAGAGAAAAAATGATAAAGGTATGCAGCCCCTAGGGCGGTTAAGTCGCATTGCGGGACGTGCCCTGATCGTGCCCCCGCCTATGCCCATGGTATTTTTAGTGCGTAATTATGTACGTGCGGCACGGATTTCGTTGCTTGACTGGGACTGGGACGGGGGCCGAATTGCTAGGCGAGCTCTGAACGTGCCAGGCGATCCTGTTGTAGTTTACTCCGGACTCGCTTGACGGTGTCCGGGGGCTGTATCGCCGAATTGGTGGTTTGCCTTAAAAGGTTGCTTTGTGCTTCTACTGCGAGGGCCGCAGTGTGCTCTTCCATGCGGAGCGAGCGTTCTGTGTTTCCATTGACTGTTATGACCCCCCTAGGTCCTGGCATCTTGAGCTTGAGGTATGCGTAATGCAGTACCGCATTGAATTTTGCAAATGCGGTTCGCCCGAGCAGTGCGTGATAGCCACTGTGGAACGGGACGATATCGAAGATTAACTCCTCGCTTCGGAAGTTGTCCGGAGATCCGAAGACCACTTCCAGTGTGATTGAGCCCGTGCAATGGGCCTCTACACCTGGGATGACGCCCTTAAAGGTGGTTTTGGTGGGTTTGATCCTCGAGGGATCTATACCCATTTTGCGCACTATATCCTGATAGAGCAGGTTCAGGCTGCTGCCGCCATCCATAAGGACTCGAGTGAGGTGAAATCCGTCGATGATGGGGTCTAGGACCAGTGCGGCGGATCCGCCATGACGGATACTAGTGGGGTCGTCACTGCGATCGAAGGTGATCGGACAAGCGGACCATGGGTTGAACTTTGGGGGGACGGTCTCCATCGCATAGACGTCCCTTAGTGCACGCTTCCTTTCCCTCTTGGGAATGTGGGTTGCGTATATCATGTTCACCGTCTTCACTTGTGGGGGGGACCTCTTCTGTCCTCCCGTGTTCGGCGGCCAGGCCTCCTCCTCGTCATCACTATGCAGCCCCTTGTCCTTGTTTTCAGCATTTAACTTGCCGGCCTGCTTGAACACCCAGGATTCTCTATTGGTGTGATTGGCTGGCTTATCGGGGGTGTCATGGATTTGACACGAGTGATCAAGTATGCGACCCAAACTGGACGGGCCCGGAGTACTTCTTTTGAATGGCTTTTTCCGCTGACCGGATCTAGAGCCTCTAAATCCGGCATTGACTGACGGATCATCGGAGTTATCGCCGTTGTTGCGGCGCTTTGTCTTTTACGACGTGGTCTTCCGTTGGCATCTTTGGTATCCGGAGTGCCCGGATTCCTTGATGTGTTGTTGCTGCGAGCCAGCCAGCTATCCTCGCCCGCGCAAAAGCGGGTCATGAGTGTCGTGAGGGCTGCCATAGACTTCGGCTTCTCCTGGCCGAGGTGCCGGGCAAGCCACTCGTCACGGATGTTATGCTTGAATGCCGCTGAGGCCTCTACATCTGGACAGTCGACAATTTGGTATTTCTTAGTTAGGAACCGTGTCCAGAATTTCCTGGCCGATTCCCCTGGCTGCTGAGTTATATGGCTCAAGTCATCAGCATCCGGTGGTCGCACATAAGTGCCCTGGAAGTTGTCAAGGAATGTGTCTTCCAAATCCACCCAACTGCCGACGGAGTCTGCTGGCAAGCTATTCAGCCAATGCCGAGCTGGTCCTTTGAGTTTTAGTGGGAGGTACTTGATGGCATGCAGATCATCACTGCGAGCCATGTGGATGTGAAGGAGGAAATCCTCAATCCATACAGCGAGATCTGTTGTGCCATCATACGATTCGATATTTACGAGTTTAAAACCCTCCGGGACTTCGTGATCCATAACTTCATCAGTGAAGCATAGGGGGTGTGCGGCGCCTCTGTGCCGGGCTATATCACAACGCAGTTCATATGAGTCTTGTCTGCTGTATTCGGCCCGGCCGGATTTACTTTTAGTGTATCCGACGCGACGGTCATCGTCCCGCACTGGCGCGCGCCCCCGTGACCCGTATATTGACCTTGCATGTTTTGCCCTGCTGTCCAATACGTCTTGCAGGTCCCGTGTGTTGCCCCGGGCCTTGGTATTTTTGATTGAGTGGCGGCAGGGTGCGGGCTGAACTTCAGGCTGAAACGCCTCTCTGCCTCGGCCACGTGGTGGCCAGTCAGCCGCATCGTACACTGGTGATGGAGGTTTCAATGCTTCCTCGTCGAGGTGAGGTAGCAACCTGCGCTTTGGGTAACTCTTGGAGGGGTGCTCGAGTTCGTGTTCCTCGGCCGCAAGGACTTCGGTCCATCTGTCTACTAGCAAGTCTTGATCAGCTTGAAGCTGTTGTTGCTTTTTCTTCAGGCTATTTGTTGTGGCCATAAGCCGGCGCTTGAAGCGCTCCTGCTCGACGGGATCCTCAGGCACGATAAATTCTTCGTTGCTGAGGCTCACCTCATCTTCGGAGAGAGGCATGTAATTGTCCTCCTCCAATTCTCCATCTGCTGCCTGCTCTGCAGGGCTAGCTTGTTCACCCTCCCGCTCTACACCGTGCTAGAGGGGATTGTAGTTGTCTTCGGCACTATCCGGAGTGTTATTGTCTCTTGTGCCGGTATCACTACTTTTGCTATGGCGGGACTTAGAGCGGCGCCACTGACGTCGGCGCTTGGGTTGCTTCTTGGAGGGGTCATCTTCCGCTGTCTCGCCGCCATTGCCTTCTTTGGAGGTGTCCACCATGTATATATCATATGATGAGGTGGTAGTCCAGCGTCCTGTGGGCGGTGGTTCCTGTTCGTCTCCTGCATCGTCGTCCATACCGTCGATGTCTTCATAGTCGAAGTCGAGCATGTCGGTTAAATCGTCGACAGTGGCTACTAAGTGGGTGGTGGGTGGGAAGCGAATTTCTTCGTCGTCTGCATCCCATTCTAGCCGGACATAGTTCGGACAAGGTTCTCCTGACAAGGAGAGAGACATTAATTAATTTAGCACATCGCCGAAAGGCGAGTGCTGAAAGATATCCGCGAAGGTGAACTCCATGATCGGCGCCCAATCGGATTCGATAGGCACGGATGCAGGCGGCTCGGAGTCCGTGGCCAGAGACGAATCCAGTGGTTCGGCAACACAGCTCTCGTAAGGAGTGAAGTCAGTATCCAGCTCCATCGCCACTGAGAGTGCGGCCTCCATGGCGGGGTCTATCCCTCCGTCTTCGGATGGCGCAATTTGCTCCGAATTGAAGGCCGGAGTAGTTGCAAATGCGATCTCCTGAACACTGTCCGACGGCAGAGTTACGTCATGCTCATCGTGATTGTGCGGCGCACCTGACATGGGCTCGAATCCGTCGAAGATCAAGTCTCCGCGGATGTCAGCTCTGTAGTTTAAGTTTCCGAACCTGACCTGATGGCCAGGGGCGTAGCTCTCGATCTGCTCCAGATGGCCAAGAGAATTGGCCCGCAGTGCGAAGCCGCCGAATACGAAGATCTGTCCGGGGAGGAAAACCTCACCCTGGACCGCATCGTTACCGATGATCGAAGGGGCCATCGAGCCTTATGGTGACGGCACAGTGGAACTCTCAATGAAAGCACCAATGTCGGTGTCAAAACCGGCGGATCTCGGGTAGGGGGTCCCGAACTGTGCGTCTAAGGCGGATGGTAACAGGAGGCAGGGGACACGATGTTTACCTAGGTTCGGGCCCTCTTGATAGAGGTAATACCCTACGTCCTACTTGATTGATCTTGATGATATGAGTATTACAAGAGTTGATCTACCACGAGATCGTAGAGGCTAAACCCTAGAAGCTAGCCTATGGTATGATTGTATGTTCTATGGACTAAACCCTCCGGTTTATATAGACACCGGAGGGGGATAGGGTTACACAGAGTCGGTTACAAGGGAGGAGATCCACATATCCGCTTTGCCAAGCTTGCCTTCCACGCCAAGGAAAGTCCCATCTGGACACGGGACGAAGTCTTCAATCTTGTATCTTCATAGTCCAATAGTCCGGCCAAAGGATATAGTCCGACTGTGTGGAGACCCCCTAATCCAGGACTCCCTCAATGATGTTGGCCATATCATATCACTTATATTGATTGCATGTGATGTTTATCTTTTATGCATCTTATTTTTCTTAGTACGGCGGTAGCATTATAAGATGATCTCTCATTAAATTTCAAGGTATAAGTGTTCTCCCTAAGTATGCACTGTTGCTACAGTTCGTCGTGCTGAGACACCACGTGATGATCGGGTGTGATAAGCTCTATGTTCACATACAACGGGTGCAAGCCAGTTTTGCACAAGCAGAATACTCAGGTTAAACTTGAAGAGCCTAGCATATGCAGATATGGCCTCGGAACACTGAGACCAAAAGGTCGAGCGTGAATCATATAGTAGATACGATCAACATAGTGATGTTCATCATTGAAAACTACTCCATCTCACGTGATGATCGGACATGGTTTAGTTGATATGGATCACGTGACCATTTAGATGACTAGAGGGATGTCTATCTAAGTGGGAGTTCTTAAGTAATATGATTAATTGAACTTTAATTTATCATGAACTTAGTACCTGATAGTATTTTGCATGTCTATGTTGTTGTAGATAAATGGCCCGTGTTGTTGTTCCGTTGAATTTTAATGCGTTCCTAGAGAAAGCTAAGTTGAAAGATGATGGTAGCAACTACATGGACTGGGTCCGTAACCTGAGGATTATCCTCATTGCTGCACAGAAGAATTACGTCCTGGAAGCACCGCTAGGTGCCAAACCCGCTATAGGAGCAACACCAGATGTTATGAACGTCTGGCAGAGCAAAGCTGATGACTACTCAATAGTTCAGAGTGCCATGATGTACGGCTTAGAATCGGGACTTCAACGACGTTTTGAACGTCATGGAGCATATGAGATTTTCGAGGAGTTGAAGTTAATATTTCAAGAAAATGCCCGGATTGAGAGATATGAAGTCTCCAATAAGTTCTACAGCTGCAAAATGGAGGAGAATAGTTCTATCAGTGAACATATACTCAGAATGTCTGGGTACCACAACCACTTGACTCAACTGGGAGTTAATCTTCCTGATGATAGTGTCATTGACAGAGTTCTTCAATCACTGCCACCAAGCTACAAAAGCTTCATGATGAACTATAATATGCAAGGGATGGATAAGACAATTCCCGAGCTCTTCGCAATGCTAAAAGCTGTGGAGGTAGAAATCAAGAAGGAGCATCAAGTGTTGATGGTCAACAAGACCACTAGTTTCAAGAAGAAGGGCAAAGGGAAGAAGGGGAACTTCAAGAAGAACGGCAAACAAGTTGCTGCTCAAGTGAAGAAGCCCAAGTATGGACCTAAGCCTGAGACTGAGTGCTTCTACTGCAAAGGGACTGGTCACTGGAAGCAGAACTGCCCCAAGTATTTGGCGGATAAGAAGGATGGCAAAGTGAAAGGTATATTTGATATACATGTTATTGATGTGTACCTTACTAATGCTCGCAGTAGCGCCTGGGTATTTGATACTAGTTCTGTTGCTAATATTTGCAACTCGAAACAGGGGCTATGGATTAAGCAAAGATTGGCTAAGGATGAGGTGATGATGCGCGTGGGAAATGGTTTCAAAGTCGATGTGATCGCGGTCGGCACGCTACCTCTACATCTACCTTCAGGATTAGTATTAGACCTGAATAAATGATATTTGGTGCCAGCGTTAAGCATGAAAATTATATCTGGATCTTGTTTGATGCGAGACGGTTATTCATTTAAATTAGAGAATAATGGTTGTTCTATTTATATGAGTAATATCTTTTATGGTCATGCACCCTTGATGAGTGGTCTATTTTTATTGAATCACGATAGTAGTGATACACATATTCATAGTATTGCAGCCAAAAGATATAAGTTTAATAATGATAGTGCAACTTATTTGTGGCACTGCCGTTTAGGTCATTGGTGTAAAACGCATGAAGAAACTCCATGCTGATGGGCTTTTGGAATCACTTGATGCTTGCGAACCATACCTCATGGGCAAGATGACTAAGACTCCGTTCTCCGGAACAATGGAACGAGCAATAGACTTATTGGAAATAATACATACTGATGTATGCGGTCTGATGAGTGTTGATGCTCGTGGCGGGTATCGTTATTTTCTGACCTTCACAGATGATTTGAGTAGATATGGGTATATCTACTTGATGAAACATAAGTCTGAAACATTTGAAAAGTTCAAAGAATTTCAGAGCGAAGTGGAAAATCATCGTAACAAGAAAATTAAGTTTCTACGATCTGATCGTGGAGGTGAATATTTGAGTTATGAGTTTGGTCTTCATTTGAAACAATGTGGAATAGTTTTGCAACTCACCTCACTTGGAACACCACAGCGTAATGGTGTGTCCGAACGTCGTAACCGCACCTTATTAGATATGGTGCAATCTATGATGTCTCTTATTGATTTACCACTATCGTTTTGGGGTTATGCTATAGAGACGGCTGCATTCACGTTAAATAGGGCACCATGGAAATCCGTTGAGACGACACCATATGAACTGTGGTTTGGCAAGAAACCCAAGTTGTCGTTTCTTAAAGTTTGGGGTTGCGATGCTTATGTGAAAAAGCTTCAACCTAATAAGCTCGAACCCAAATCGGAGAAATGTGTCTTCATAGGATACCCAAAGGAGACTGTTGGGTACACCTTCTATCACAAATCCGAAGGCAAAATATTTGTTGCTAAGAATGGATCATTTGTAGAGAAGGAGTTTCTCTCGAAAGAAATGAGTGGGAGGAAAGTAGAACTTGATGAGGTAACTGTACCTTCTCCCTTATTGGAAAGTAGTTCATCACAGAAATCAGTCCAGTGATTACAACACCAATTAGTGATGAAGCTAATGATGATGATCATGAAACTTCTGATCAAGTTACTACTGAACCTCGTAGGTCAACCAGAGTAAGATCCGCACCAGCGTGGTACGGTAATCCTATTCTGGAAATCATGTTACTTGACCATGACGAACCTATGAACTATGAGGTAGCGATGATGAGCCCAGATTCCGTGAAATGGCTTGAGGCCATGAAATCTGAGATGGGATCCATGTATAAGAACAAAGTGTGGACTTTGGTTGACTTGCCCGATGATCGGCAAGCCATAGAGAATAAATGGATCTTCGAGAAGAAGACTGACGCTGACGGTAATATTACTGTCTACAAAGCTCAACTTGTTGCGAAAGATTTTCGACAAGTTCAAGGAGTTGACTACAATGAGACCTTCTCACCCGTAGCGATGCTTAAGTCCGTCCGAATCATGTTAGCAATTGCCGCATTTTATGATTATGAAATTTGGCAAATGGATGTCAAAACTGCATTCCTTAATGGATATCTTAAAGAAGAGTTGTATATGATGCAACCAGAAGGTTTTGTCAATCCAAAAGGTGCTAACAAAGTGTGCAAGCTCCAGCGATCCATTTATGGACTAGTGCAAGCATCTCGGAGTTGGAATATACGCTTTGATAGTGTGATCAAAGCATATGGTTTTATACATACTTTTGGAGAAGCCTATATTTACAAGAAAGTGAGTGGGAGCTCCGTAGCATTTCTGATATTATATGTGGATGGCATATAGTTGATCGGAAATGATACTGAATTTATGAATAGCATAAAAGGATACTTGAATAAGAATTTTTCAATGAATGACCTTGGTGAAGCTGCTTATATATTGGGAATCAAGATCTATATAGATAGATCAAGACGCTTAATTGGACTTTCACAAAGCACATACCTTGATAAAGTTTTGAAGAAGTTCAAAATGGATCAAGCAAAGAAATGGTTCTTGCCTGTGTTACAAGGTGTGAAGTTGAGTCAGACTCAATGCCCGACCACTGCAGAAGGTAGAGAGAAAATGAAAGTCATTCCCTATGCCTCAGCCATAGGTTCTATCATGTATGCAATGTTGTGTACTAGAACTGATGTGTGCCTTGCTACTAGTTTAGCAGGGAGGTGCCAAAGTAATCCAGGAGCGGATCACTGGACATCGGTCAAGAACATCCTGAAATACTTGAAAAAGACTAAGGATATGTTTCTCGTTTATGGAGGTGACAAAGAGCTCATCGTAACGGTTACGTCGATGCAAGCTTTGACACTGATCCAGATGACTCTAAGTCACAAACTGAATACATATTTTTATTGAATGGTGGAGCTGTCAGTTTGTGCAGTTCCAGACAGAGCATCGTGGCGGGATCTACGTGTGAAGCGAAATACAAGTTGCTTCGGAAGCAGCAAATGAAGGACTCTGGATGAAGGAGTTCATATCCGATCTAGGTGTAATACCTAGTGCATCGGGTCCAATGAAAATCTTTTGTGACAATACTGGTGCAATTGGCTTGGCAAAGGAATACGGATTTCACAAGAGAACCAAGCACATCAAGAGATGCTTCAATTCCATCCTCGATCAAGTCAAGGAGGGAGACATAGAGATTTGCAAGATACATACAGATCTGAATGTTGCAGACCCATTGACTAAGCCTCTCTCATGAGCAAAACATGATCGGCACCAAGACTCCATGGGTGTTAGAATCATTACTGTGTAATCTAGATTATTGACTCTAGTGCAAGTGGGAGACTGAAGGAAATATGCCCTAGATACAATAATAAAGTTTTTATTTATATTTCCTTATATCATGATAAATGTTTATTATTCATGCTAAAATTGTATTAATCGGAAACTTAGTACATGTGTGAATACATAGACAAACAGAGTGTCCCTAGTATGTCTCTACTTGACTAGCTCGTTAATCAAAGATGGTTAAGTTTCCTAGCCATAGACATGTGTTGTCATTTGATGAGCGAGATCACATCATTAGAGAATGATGTGATGGACTAGACCCATCTGTTAGCTTAGCACTATGATCGTTTAGTTTATTGCTATTGCTTTCTTCATGACTTATACATGTTCCTATGACTATGAGATTATGCAACTCCCGAATACCGAAGGAACACCTTGTGTGCTATCAAACGTCACAACGTAACTGGGTGATTATAAAGATGCTCTACAGGTGTCTCCGATGGTGTTTGTTGAGTTGGCATAGATCGAGATTAGGATTTGTCACTCCGTGTATCGGACAGGTATCTCTGGGCTCTATCGGTAATGCACATCACTATAAGCCTTGCAAGCAATGTGACTAATGAGTTAGTTGCGAGATGATGCATTACGGAACGAGTAAAGAGACTTACCGGTAATGAGATTGAACTAGGTATGATGATACCGACGATCGAATCTCGGACAAGTAACATACCGAAGACAAAGGGAACAACGTATGTTGTTATGCAGTTTGACTGATAAAAATCTTCGTAGAATATGTAGGAACCAATATGAGCATCCAGGTTCCGCTATTAGTTATTGACCGGAGATGAGTCTTGGTCATGTCTACATAGTTCTCGAACCAGTAGGGTCTGCACGCTTAATGTTCGATGATGATATGTATTATGAGTTATGTGATTTGATGTACTGAAGGTTGTTCGGAGTCCCGGATGAGATCACGGACATGAAAAGGAGTCTCTAAATGTTCGAGACATAAAGATTTATATATTGGAAGGTTATATTCGGCCACCAGAATGGTTCCGAAGTGTATCGGGTATTTTCCGGAGTACCGGGAGGTTACCGGAACCCCCCGGGGGATTAATGGGCCACAATGGGCCTTAGTGGAGAAGAGAGAGGGCCGGCCAGAGGTGCCCCCCCTCCCGCCCAGTACAAATTGGACAAGGGAAGGGGGGCGCCCCCCTCCTTCCTTCTCTTCTCTCCTCTTTCCCTTCTTCTCCTTCTTGGACTAGGAAAGGGGGAAACCTACTCCTACTAGGAGTAGGATTCCTCCCCCCTTGGCGCGCCCCTTGTGGTCAGCCAGCCTTCTCCCCCCATCCTTTATATACGGGGGAGGGGCAACCCATAGACACACAAGTTGATCATTAGCCGTGTGCGGTGCCCCCCTCCACAGTTTTCCACCTCGGTCATATTATCGTAGTACTTAGGCGAAGCCCTGCGTCGGTAACTTCATCATCACCGTCAACATGCCATCATGCTAACAGAACTCACCCTCGGCCTCAGCTGGATCAAGAGTATGAGGGGCGTCATCGAGCTGAACGTGTGCAAATCGCGGAGGTGTCGTGCATTCGGTACTTGATCGGTTGGATCGCGAAGACGTTTGACTACATCAACCGCGTTGCTAAACGCTTCCGCTTTCGGTCTACGAGGGTACATAGACACACTCTTCCCTCTCGTTGCTATGCATATCCTAGATAGATCTTGCGTGATCGTAGGGATTTTTCTAAAATACTGCGTTCCCCAACAGTTCTAAATTTAATTAAAACCCGATAAATGCTTAGAAATGCATTATATGCTTAAAATAGTAAATGAACTCCTAAAAGTACCTGAATATTACAGGACTTTTTAATGGTATACAACACCATAGAATTTTTTGGAGCACTTTTAATTATTTGTGTTCAGTACACAATGCACCTCCGTTTGGTGCTTTTGGAAAATATAAATCACCAACTAATAATTGAGAAGGTCAGAAACTAAGGTAAATTAATGTCTATAACTACGGCATGTACTTGTATTCCAAATTATAGGATCAAATGATGAAGGGAGTGTAATTTGGTGTTCAAACTTCATACTTTCTTCACTGCACGTGTTACTTCCATCGGGGATACTCGGGTTAGAACACAATATACATGAATTTGTATGGAATTGGCTAAATTTGTATCACACCCTTGCGAGGTGCAATAATGACATCATGCCAGTTTTAGTATTTTTAGGACACCATTTACTATTTGTAAAAATTGGAATCCGTATAACAAGCAAGCAAGGGTATGATCCTTCCAAGGAAATCTTTCAAATCCTTATGCACATTCTTGGTGGGGCATACAAATGTGAGTAAGTTCATATATGTGATTTTTTTCACGTGTGTTTCACCTGTTTTTAACATACAGGTGGTTCTAAATTGAATTAAAACCAGTAAATGCCAAGAAAGTCATCATATGCTTGAAATAAAAAAATGGACTTCTAAATGTACCAAAATTGTACAGTGACTTTTTAATGGGGTGGAAACATTGTAGAAACTTTTTGGAGCACTTTGGACCAATATTCTTTGTGTTCAGTACACAAGGCACCTCTGTTTGGTGCTTTCAAAAATTTCGAAAATCATATGTGATCGCACACAGGTGACCAAAAGAAACTTTCTGCTTGTAATAATTGCACACGCGTGGCAAACCCACTTGGAAAAAGTTTTGCCCGCCACGCCAGAAGCCTCATTTCCCCTCCCTTGCTTCACAATAAAACCCCATTCCCCCTTTCCCCACCTTCTTCCACCACATAAAACCCCATTTCCCCCTTTTACCTCCTTTCCTGCTTCATCCAATCCTCGCTAGCGACCTACGATCCCTGTTCTCTCACCTCTGATACCTCATGGCTTCCGCAGAAATCCACTATGACTTCATCGCCGAGGCCCCTGGAGCTCACGCACAATTTGGCCGTCGAGAGGAAAATCACGACCTCACATGTGGCCACTGCACGCTCGCCGTCCCCAACATCTTGGCCGAGCACCTAACCATGAGACAACCTTTGAAGTTGCGTGCACGGATCTTGGAGTTTAATGACAGGTTGTTTACCCTCCCCTATTATTTTCCAGTTGGTAGGCCATCTCCAATGCCACATACTAGGATTGATTTACCAATAGATCGACGGTTAGTTGATAAACTCCCAGGTTCAGATCCAACATCAATGCTAACTGATGTAGTTGACGCTTGGCTGGGACACTGCTTTGTTTCTATTATGTACTTAGTGTATGTGATTAGCTTCTTGCCATTGGAGAGGAAGCACTTAGACGGGGTTTTAGTTTTTTATGTTTATCTTTTTCTTGGTTAGCGCCTAGATAAGCACCTTGCATTGTAGATGCTCTGATTAACTTAATTTTATTTGCTATATCTTGTGATGGAACTTTTAGACTTGTGTATATCTTAATTTCTGGAGTGATGTTGAAAGTTTGTGTTTTGTATGAATCGTTGTTGGCTTGCGCATACACCGATTGATGATGAAAATTGGAAGAGTTATACATCGGTCTTTTTCATTTGTGCAACAACAGATGGGAAGTTCATACTCAATTTTAAAGGGCGTAATGATTGCCTAGCTTTGTTGTTAAGATAAGAAGACCAATGTGTAGACCTACTATTGACCTTTTAGACTTACTAAGTGTGTGCCTATCTTTCGATTAAGTATGCTGAGAAATAAGCTCAATTTCTTTTACTTTGTTTCAAAAGGTAGGGACGCATTTTTGTAATGACCTAACGTCTATTCTTTTTCCTGATGTCAACTTTTTATATGGGTTGAACTAGATTTTTATGGATAATGTTGGACTTGTCTGAGCCTACTAAGTGAGGATTTTAATAGATTTTTATATATTGATGTTGGACTTGCCTAGGAACCAATAATGAGAACTTGATAACCAGTAGCGCCATACATTGATCTCCTTCATATGTACAACACAGATGGGAAGTCTGGGTCAATTTTCTAAATTTTTGGTAAGATTTTATTTCAAGTGTCCGCATTTGATTTGCTTTCCCGGTTTACTTGAAGAGGCTCCGATGGTTTCAGATGAATCATCAGGGGTTCCTCGTTCTTCAAAATATGAACATGGACTTGTTCTATTTTAATCATTCATGTTTATAAGAACCTAGAGTCTCTTATGATTCTTAGGGATTTTTGAGGTTATCTTCATGCTTCTAGGCAGAGTATGTCAAATGTCGGCGATGAGATGAAAGTGTTAACGAATGGATTCAGAGTTACTCATCTATGTTGGGCACTTGAAGATTGGCAACGTATGTCACTACTACTATAGACTTTTTTGACCTACTAAATGGGTCGTATCTTTCAATGCAAGTGTGTTGAGGAATAAGTTCAAATCCTTAACTCTGCATGGAAAGCTTTGTACGTGTTTTGGGTACATCATAGGTCCTTTATATTTCCCAAGGTCAAAGTTTCATGGATTTTAAAGTTAATTTTTATTATGGATCAGTATATTATGAAAGCATGAAGAGTGTGCAACTTTTAATTAAAAGAAAAGTTGTGCAACTTTTAATTAAAAGAAAAGTTTTTCTTTGACCTGCGCGTGCATGAAGTCCCTTGTTGTTTGAACAGGTTTACAGTGTGAATCTAGACTATGAACTTCGATTGAACATTCGTGTACATCTCCTAATTCTTACTTCAACTAATTATAACTACTTTATGTTATAACGTGTTCATAATGGAAGGCTCTACAATTATGGCAACAAGGTTTGTTCGTTTGTTATAAAGTATTGTGCAATTGCATAAAACTTTCAAATAACATTAACTTCATGTATGTAGGTCCATGCAACAGGAGTGTCAACCCGCTCTTCTACTATTTGCAGATATATAAGGACTCGACTAAAGTAGTTTGTGACATACGCATTTATGCATGGAGAAGGGTATAATATGGGCATTCCGCTTCTTCAAGAACATCAACTACCCAATTGTCCTTCACCTGGAATGCTACACCCTCATGGTGGTGATCGCTTTTAGATGTCAAATGTTCATACTCCACTACTTGTGTTGGTACACGGACGTGATCAATGATCATTCTATAAATACACATGGTGTTATATTATGTTGATTGACATGAATTGTGCTATGTGCCTATGTTCAAATTCATATTCTAACCAATTTGATATGAAATGCATGTATTAGATATCAAATTGCGGCAGAAAGACTGATGTGCTGATCAATGACCATTGGACACAGTTCGAGAAAACAAACAGTGTGCACGGATGTGGACAATACGAACAATTGCGGAAAAGAAAGCGACTGCGATGGTATGATTATCACACGCGATTTCTTCCAAAGACACGCCCAAGATAATGTAACAATCGCACACGTTACGAAAGGCAAAACTCATGTGCGCGGAACAAAAATATCACACCTAGTTTTTATCAAAGAGCCGCCAGAGATATTCTGACAATCGCACATGTTTCCCAAAAAGTCATCGTGAGCGACTGATGAAACTATCACACATGATTGCGGTAGAACATATGTGTGGTTTTGCATGGCCCGTCGCACACAATTCCTCCTTGGTCAGCGGTGGACCCCTCCCCCCCCCCAATTGCCAACTCACTCGAGCACACACTTTAGGAAACTATGTGTGATAGGGGATCAAAACTGTGTGCATAGCCCCATATGGTACTAGTGAAAGGTGGGTAAGCAATCACGATGTGATCAATAGATCTGCATGCACAAACCCTACCTGGCGTGTCAATTGTCGATGTTCTTAAGACTGATAGTGACGTTGAGCGATGATGGATTTGTTCGGAGGGTGCGAGTGGGGATCAAGGTTGTAAGGTACGAGACGGGCGATTTAACTAGGTTCAGGCCTCTGGGAGAAGGCAAGACCCTACTCCTTCCTTTTGTGGTTGTATTGCTTGGGTACGCATCGACAATTGGGAGGATCATCGGGGAGATCGGTTTCTTGGGTTACAAGCTCTCGACCTTGGCGGTAGAGACGATGAAGATGATGGTAGGTAAAAACCCTAGCTCTAGGATTATCTGGAATGTGTTGGGCCCCCAAAGAGGGCCCCTAAAGCACCTTATATACCTGGTCGATCTAAGGTTACATGGCTCTCATGCCCCTTGGTCCAGCCAGACCATGTCGTGCACAGATAACTCTTCCTCACCTTGTTCGCCAAGCTAGTGCGGTGCCTAGGCCCGAGTTGGTGACTCACACCTTAGTAGATGACCTAGCGGGGCCTACATCCACCTGGCACGCACGGGTATCATAGCCTCGTCAAGCGCATAAATCACTGTAGTACATTTCCGTGAAGTATTTCCAAGTATATTACTCCCTCCAATTCATATTACTTGTCTTATCAAATATGAGGAGTCGCTCTCTCTTAGCCCATTTAGTGTTGTCACGGTCACTAGTTGTGTTTGCACCCAAACCGAAGTTTGGGGATTAGCCTACTAATTTTACCTTCCATCAAGGGACGAAACTGTAAGGTAAACTAAACTAAGAACAAGTAAGTAAAAACAAGAGTTTAAATACTAAACTACACTTAAACCAACAATGCTCGAATAATTAATGTCTTCTAGGCGCAAAGTAAACTAGCTAGTGATGGTTAGCTAATCAGAAAGCAAAGAGAGTGAATCCAAGGCTAGACATGCCACGATGCCTCATGCACCCTCACACCACTACCACCACCCTAATACGCTAGTATTTGGTGGTAATTAAGAGTTTCCCTGTGGATGTATTTGGTGGTAATGGGCCTTCGCTACTACCCTGAGCCGACGATCAAGGAGAAGGGCTAGCTTTTTTCACTGTTAACCCTAGGCCCTATCTCATCTAGTTGGTACAAATCCTAGGTGTATTCCTCGATAAAGTTATGCAACCATTATCGGCATTGAGAATCGATATATGCAAAACATCACATAAGAGAACCAACCCAGAAGTCATAAATCACCCAAACATAATGTTAATCGTCACAAAGGAAAAGAGGATTACAACCCCGCATGATATCTACATTAGGGAAGAATGAGGCGATCATGGAGTCGGTGATGGTGGCAATGGGTATCGTGGCCAGTGCACCCGGGCGAGGGCCGACACCTGGTAATAGCGTGGATGGCATCATTTCCCTCTTCTTTTGTGTTAGAAGACGGATCTTGGGGTGTTGTGGACGTTCTTGGTGAGTGGTTGAGTGGGTTGCCCCTTCTACCACACTCTAGGGTCGACTAGCTTTGAGATGAAGACTTTATAACATCTATCAACCCTCTCACATGTTGATCTTCGTCCACAACTTAGATGCAAGGGCTCCAAGGTAGCAAAAACTCCACCATCAGGTATCAATTTAGGAATTAAATGGTACAAACCGCGCTCGATTTGGAGTCGAAACGGTTAAGTTCCGGTGATCCCCATCACCCTCTCCCTCTTGGTAAGGATGACAGTGTGACCTGGGGCCGTCATACAAGTGATTAACTTCAACTCTGGCTTAGTAAATTTTCCACCAAATTTGCATCCCGACCCCGATTGAGGTGATCTTATGCCTGTGGGGTTCATATCGACAAGTCCCGCACTACTATAAAAAGTTACACCCATCGGTTCAACACTGGCGGGCCAGGTAAAAGTGCATCTCTTAGATACCCCTATTGGATTTTTGTGACTAGTGATAAATCAACTGAGAGGGCTAAGAGCATCTCCACTCGTCCCCCAAGAAGCATGGGGGAGCTAGTTTCGCCGTTTTGCAGGCGCTGACCCACCTGCCAGTGTCTCTCTCCTCCCTCCTCCCTTTCCCTCCCTTATAGCCGCAGCGCGCTCGCCCCCTTTCTCCTGCTCAGTTGCTGCTTCAGGGCCTCGACGGCGGCGCGCTGCCTCGGCGCGCTCTGGGAGCGTGTAGTCGAAGTAGGGCACGACGGCGGTGATGGTCTTGGCGGAGGCGCATCGGCAGGCGTCCACCATAATGAGCAGCTCCATGAGGTTCTCGTTGGCCGGCGGGCAGGTGGGCTGCACCAGGAACACGTCGCTGTTGCGCACGCTCTCCTGCAGCTGCACGTACAGCTCACCGTCGGCGAACCGCTTGATCTTGATCCGCCCCAGCTCGAGGCCCAGGTAGCACGCGATCTCCTCCGCCAGCGTCGGGTTCGCCGTGCCGGAGAAGATGCGGAGTCGGCTGCCGCTGTGGCCACCGTCCTGGACGGGGAGGCGCAGCAGGAAGCGTGGGTCCGGAGGTGGCTGCAGCAGCGGGTTGTGGTCGTACGTGCTGCCGGTGCTGCTCGCTCTGCAGCTCCACCTCCAGCGACAGCGGAGACGAGAGGAAGGAGATGGGGGTGAATGGATGGCGGCAAGGTCGGGTGAAGAGAAGGAGGAGGAGCAGAAGCAGGTGGCCATGGAGGTGGAGACCATCATGGCATGGCCGGGCAGAGGAGAGACGAGCCGTCTGGATAGGGGAGAGGGAGGATTAATTCCCCTTCTCCTCAAGCTTCTCCACCACCGCTCGTGTGCTCGGCCGCGAGGACCGCCACGACCAGCTCGACGAAATGCCGCTGCCTACGTGAGCCTCAACTCCTGAGGGCGCAACGAGTGGAAAAATTTGCCCTCCCACCCTTCCCAGGTCAAAATTTTCGCCGGCAGACTCCCATGCGGCAAACAAAATGCCTCTTAGCTCTGTAAAGGTTCGCGGACGTCCGCCTGCATCCCGGAAGAGGTAGCATGCAACTTACTGGTTTTTAGTGAATCCAAGATCCACATTGTGTTTAAGGACAACGCACCATCCAATAACTTCTTTTTCGAAATGCCACCCAAACAACTCTCGTGGCCAC
Organism: Triticum urartu; assembly: GCF_003073215.2. Classification (NCBI taxonomy): domain Eukaryota; kingdom Viridiplantae; phylum Streptophyta; class Magnoliopsida; order Poales; family Poaceae; genus Triticum; species Triticum urartu. Next base: position 494,919,535 of record NC_053023.1, on the reverse strand, counting down.
TACCCGACAAGTTTTGTGAATGCAAAGAGAGAGAAAGTAATTACAGAACAATCCTCCCAATTGTCCGTAGCTATTATTTCGCCATGTCTTTGCCTGTTTCATCGGAAGAATAGGAAAAAGATCATCCCACCCACGAAGGGAACATCTCCTTAATATTTTAACCATGCAGTGAGCGTGGAGTTCAAGTGCCACAGTTGTCTGTAAACCCCGAGTTCATATTGGTTAGGGCAAACAATAATATTTTTGATCATAATTAAAGGAACCCTTTACAGCACTAACGCTGCAGGAGTGAGTCAAATGCCTAATCTCTGCTCACACGCACGAGCGTGTGCAGCTAACTATCCGAGTTGTTTAACGTTGATTCAAAGATAGTGGACTCAGAGTGCAGGCATCGCATTAAACCTGGCTACGTAAGGACTTAAGAGTAGCTCATTTTAATGCTAGTACGAACTTGGGAGTAAACTAGAGCAACTGACACGTTGTAAAGAGGAAACATAACTACTAACCCAATGGAATTGAAGATACTGCGGCCAAGTTCATAGCCTAATCTCAATAAAGATTGTACCTAAAGATCTGAACCTCATAATACCCCCATAAGTACGAGTACTCAAAAGTCTAGGCCTAATGTCAACCCTTAGGACTACTCTACATCTTTATGCATTTCTTATTCACTCGCCCGTACTAATCAGCTATGCATCTCTTCTGCGTTTTGAATTGAACCTCTTTTCGGCGATATACTGGAAAGCATTAGTGCATTCTGTTTTCCTTTTGGCGGGTGATTAGTGCATTATGTTACTGATAGAAATACAATAATAAGATGTTTAATAAGAGATGTCTTTCTTTCCCTTTGCAAGGCGTCTGGAGTAAAGTCTTCCTTCCCTCGATCTTGGCCCGCAAGGTCGTGGATTCGCCACCTCTCTGCCCGCCGGCTGGTGGAGGGGAAGGGAATCCTGGTGTCCCAGCTCCGGCTAGTAGATGGTTTTAGTCCTCACAGGGGCGACGTCGGATGGATGGCGACATTTCTTCTTCGAGTCGGCCTTCAGAGTTTCAATTCTCAAGTCCATCCGCCGGGTTGAATCAAATGGAGCTCTGACGTAGATTCATGTCAGCTCCTTAGTGCGGTGAGGTCAGGGTTTCTCATCGTCTATACGCGATGATGAGAATTGGTGTTGGGTTCTTTAGATCAATTCAAGGGTTCAACGACTATGACCATGGCTCTGAGGCCTAGTCCTTAGGGGACGTGCACAAAGACTTCCCAGCTATTATCGACAAGGTTAGGCTGGCTCCAATATGAGAGTGGTGACAATACCATGTCGATGACTCGTTCTAGCGGCAGCAGTGGTCCAGGGACCTCAATGTAATTTTTATTATATTTGAGGTGCTTCGTAACTCCGCCTATGTTGTCTCAACATAGTCGGTCTCAAGACCAGGTAAAGAAGGAGGGTTGTGATAGTCTTGGTGACGTCAAAACTCAACCACTCTTATGGACATGAAACCCAAAAGAACATCGTTGGGGAGTAAACCTCTTAGCGACGTACCATAGCAAACCCGGGTGTGGTGTCAAATGGGCAAGGGATGGGTCGTCACCGCCTTGGTAGCACGCCGTACCTTGATCTAAATATTGTGATTAGTGAGCAAGGATCGGGTCATTGCATCCTTAGTGGCGCGCTACATCGGCGCCCAGGTGTAGTGAAAGATGAGCAAGGGTCTTCGCCGCATTTGACTCAACGAGTTTGAAGGCCAAGGAAGCTATCTGAGCCTAGTAGGATCCGCTTAGATAGCTGGAACATAGGGTCCCTGACAGGTAAGTTATGGGAGCTAGTTGATACAACGATGATGAGAGGTGTTGATATCTTTTGCGTCGAAAAAATTGAACGGAGGAGACAGAAGTCGAAGGAGGTGGAGGATACTGGCTTCAAGCTGTGGTACACTGGGACAACTACAAACATAAATGAAGTAGGCATCTTGATAAACAAGGGCCTCAAGTATGGATCGTTAGAGTCAAGAGGCAAGGGGGGGGCGAATTACCATGGCCAAGATGGTAGTTGGGGACTTCGTTCTCAATGTTATCAGCACATATGCCTCGCAAGTAGGCCACAATGCGAACACCAAGAGAAAGTTTCAGCAAGTAGGCCATAATGCAAACACCAAGAGAGAGTTTGGGGAAGGCCTGGGGGCTTGGTTAGGAATGTACCTATTGGCGAGAAGCTCGTCATAGGAGGAGACCTCAATGGCCACATGGGTACATCTAACACGGGTTTTGAAGGGGTACATATGGGCTTTGGCTATGGCATCAGGAATCAAGGAGAAGATTAAGCTTTGCTCTAGCCTACGACATGATCGCAGTTAACACCCTCTTTAAAAAAAGAATCACATCTAGTGAAAGATTAATTTCGTCCTCTCGAGAGGAGAAGACAAGAGTGCTTGCCTAGATTGTAAAGTGATACCTGAAGAGAGTGTTGTCCCTCATCATAAGCTTGTGGTGGCTGAGTTCCGCTTTTTGACTCATGTCCAACGGGATAAGCGCACCAATGTCACTGTACCAATGTTGTGGAAGCTCAAGGGGGATGCATCTCAGACTTTCAAGGAGAGAGTCGTCAAGGAGGGCCTTTGGAAGGAAGAAGATGGATGAAGATGGCGGCTTGCATTCTTATGGTGGCCTTAAAGGAGTTTCGAGTGACCAAGGAAAGTAGAAGCGAAGCTAAAGATACCTATGTTGGAACGATGATGTCCAGAAGAGTATTAAGGAGAAGAAAGACTGTTTCTGACGCCTACATCTAGATACGAGTGCAGACAACATAGAGAAGTACAATGTGACAAAGAAGGCGGCAAAGCAAGTTGTGAGTCAAGCAAGGGGTCGGATGTATGAGGACCTCTACCAACAGTTCGACACGAAGGAAGGCGAAAGCGGCATCCATAAGATGGCAACACATGAGAGAGAAAGACAAATGATGTCAACCAAGTCAAATGCATCAAGGACGGAGCAGATCAGCTCCTAGTTAAGGTCAAGGAAATTAAGCATAAATGGCGGGAGTACTTCGACAAGCTGTTCAATGGAGAGAATGAGAGCTCTACATTGAGCTGAATTACTCCTTTGATGTTACCAACAGGCGTTTTGTACGACGAAACCAGGAGTCTGAGGTGTGGAGAAGCTTTAGAGACATAGCGATATATGGCTAACTAAGCTTTTCAACCTCATTTTTCAAACAAACAAGATGCCAGAAGAATGGAGGCGGAGTACCAATCTTGAAGAACCAGGGGGTGTTCAAAGTTGTAATAATTACCGTGGAAATAAGCTGATGAGTCATATAATGAAGCTACAGAAAAGAGTCGTTGAGCACCGCCTTAAGAAGAATGACAAGCATGACCAAAAATCAATATGGTTCAATGCCTGGGAGGTCGATCATGGAAGCCATTTTCTTGGTACAACAACTTACGGAGAGATATAGGGAGCAAAAGAAGGACCTACATATGTTCATTGACTTAAAGAAGGCATACGGTAAGATACCGATGAATGTCATGTGGTGGGCCTTGGAGCAACACAAAGTTCCAACAAAGTATATTGCCCTCATTGAGGACATGTAAAATAATGTTGTGACAAGTGTTCGAACAAGTGATGGCGACATTAATGACTTTCCAATTAAAATAGGACACACCATGGGTCAACTTTGAGCCCTTATCTTTTTGTTTTGGTGATGGATAAGGTCACAAGGGATATACAAGGAGATATCTCATGGTGTATGCTCTTTACGGATGATGTGGTGCTTTTCGATGATAGTCGGACGAGGGGTTAATAGAAAGTTAGAGCTATGGTGATGAACTTTGTAATCAAAGCGTTTTAGGCTTAATAGAACTAAAACAGAGTACATGAGGTGCAGTTTAGTACTAATATGCACGAGGAGGAGGTCAGCCTTGATGGGCAGGTGATACCTCAGAAGGACACCTTTTAAATATTTGGGGTCAATGTTGTAGAAGATGGTGATATGGACAAAGATGTGAGCCATCGAATCAAAGTCGGATGGATGAAGTGGCACCAAGCTTATGACGTTCTCTATGACAAGATAGTGTCACAAAAGGTAAAAGGCGGGTTCTATAGGACAACGATTCGACCCGCAATGTTGTATGGTACTAAGTATTGGCTGATTAAAAGTCAACATGTTCAACAGTTAGGTGTGCGGAGATGCGCATATTGAGATGGACGTGTGGCAACACAAGAAATGATTGAGCTCTCAATGATGATGGGTGTGAGAGAGTTTCGATTGAAGGGAAGCTTATTCAACATCATCTGAGATGGTTCGGGGGCATATACAACGCAGACCTTCAAAAGATCCGGTTCATAGCGGACGGTTAAAACATTGCTGATAATGTCAAGAGAGATCAGGATAGACCAAATTTGACATGAGAGGAGTCCGTAAAGAGATATCCAAAGGATTGAAATATTACCAAAGCACTAGCCATGAAAAGTTAGCTATCCACATGTCAGAACCATGAGTTGATTTTGAAAACTTACGAGTTTTAGCTCTAGCCTACCCCCCCCCTTGTAATAATTACCGTGGAAATAAGCTGATGAGTCATATAATGAAGCTACAGAAAAGAGTCGTTGAGCACCGCCTTAAGAAGAATGACAAGCATGACCAAAAATCAATATGGTTCAATGCCTGGGAGGTCGATCATGGAAACCATTTTCTTGGTACGACAACTTACGGAGAGATATAGGGAGCAAAAGAAGGACCTACATATGTTCATTGACTTAAAGAAGGCATACGATAAGATACCGATGAATGTCATGTGGTGGGCCTTGGAGCAACACAAAGTCCCAACAAAGTATATTGCCCTCATTGAGGACATGCACAATAATGTTGTGACAAGTGTTCGAACAAGTGATGGCAGCATTAATGACTTTCCAATTAAAATAGGACACACCATGGGTCAACTTTGAGCCCTTATCTTTTTGTTTTGGTGATGGATAAGGTCACAAGGGATATACAAGGAGATATCTCATGGTGTATGCTCTTTACGGATGATGTGGTGCTTTTCGATGATAGTCGGACGGGGGGTTAGTAGAAAGTTAGAGCTATGGTGATGAACTTTGTAATCAAAGCGTTTTAGGCTTAGTAGAACTAAAACAGAGTACATAAGGTGCAGTTTAGTACTAATATGCATGAGGAGGTCAGCCTTGATGGGCAGGTGATACCTCAGAAGGACACCTTTTAAATATTTGGGGTCAATGTTGTAGAAGATGGTGATATGGACAAAGATGTGAGCCATCGAATCAAAGTCGGATGGATGAAGTGGCACCAAGCTTATGACGTTCTCTATGACAAGATAGTGTTACAAAAGGTAAAAAGGCGGGTTCTATAGGACAACGATTCGACCCGCAATGTTGTATGGTACTAAGTATTGGCTGATTAAAAGTCAACATGTTCAACAGTTAGGTGTGCGGAGATGCGCATGTTGAGATGGACGTGTGGCAACACAAGAAATGATTGAGCTCTCAATGATGATGGGTGTGAGAGAGTTTCGATTGAAGGGAAGCTTATTCAACATCATCTGAGATGGTTCGAGGGCATATACAACGCAGACCTTCAAAAGCTCCGGTTCATAGCGGACGGTTAAAACATTGCTGATAATGTCAAGAGAGACCAGGATAGACCAAATTTGACATGAGAGGAGTCCGTAAAGAGATATCCAAAGGATTGAAATATTACCAAAGCACTAGCCATGAAAAGTTAGCTATCTCCCCCCCCCCCCCCCCCCCCCCCCCCCACCCCAAACTTGTTTAGTACTAAAGGCTTGGTTGTTGTTTGTCTTGGGGTGCTTCGTACTTTTATAAGAGTATATCTGAGTCCTTTTTTGTAAAAGTAAAATGTTAAACAAAGGAAGGCACTATATCACTTCAATTTCATTAAAGTTAGGATCCTGGCACAAAAGTGGATCATATGTCTGATGAACTAAATTGTATGAACATCCCTCTGTAGGTAAGCACCTCAAATTCTAACCCATAAACGAATCCCACTTGTACTTGTTTTCTTATTAGAAATGCATTTTATTATACACCGCGGTGCTCTTAGTCAAATAAGCCCGTTATGCTCCCTAACAAAATCAAGTAGTAGAGTAGTAGTTTCACCTCCTATCCAAGTGCCGATAGTTTCCACAAGATATCATTCCAGGATTCAGTTCGTGCATGATAATGCTAGCCATGTGCTGCAACTTTGCACGCAGCAGACACACACGCGCTCGTGCGCACGCCCACACAGAGACATAGTGCTGCGGTGCACACATCCCACTAAGAATCTAACATGGACCAACCAGATAGGCAGAGAATTTAATGGCGTTATTTATATATTTCCCAAATTGTCGTTGCTCTTGTAGGCTAGCAGCTAGTACAAATTTCATAAGAGAGATGTTCGAATCAAATCGTGGTTTAATTAAGAGCAAAGTTCACTGACCTGGGATAGCGCTATTGGTGCAGCAGCATATGTGGGCAAAGTATATGTCAACGCCTAAGTCGACATGCTAACAAGCTTGTCTGCCATAACCGGAGCCTAACAGATCCCTGCACCCAAAAAAATAAGGATCGTGCACCACCTATGGTGGAGTTGCTCCAACAGCAACAGGGTAGGTGATTGGATGAGGCCTATATACCTAGGTGAGCACATGTAAACAATAACATAACCTTAGAGGGCAGGTATCATGTATCTATGAATGTACTATAATCAGAAAAGACTGAAGATCACGACTTGCCAATGATCCCACTACATCGTCATACACAGATCTTTCATAAATCTGGCTATGATTGATTATGAAGAATTGGAGATGCAGGCACGATCAATGGTACACTGCAACATAGTGCCTATTCATGCTCTTAACAACCAACCGACAATGTATTTTCTAACAGACAGGTCTCAAAAACCATAATGCAAATTCATGCTCTGACTAGTAGTCAGTAAATGCGTATAATAATCATCAGAGAAGGTACACATTTCCTAGCTGGTTTAGCTCTATCTCATTTTATAAGCAATTATCTCCCCAGACATTATCCGCTGATTTACTGACTTACATATCTATCTCAGAAATTATAGTCCTACAGTAGTTATGTATGCTAGGTAGCCTACTATTAGAAAACTAGTACCACCTCCAACATTTCTCAACCATCTGATGCTGGACCACAAAACCATGTGTAGGAACTTCATATGCAGATTCAATGGCCAGAGGGCCTACAGAAGGTGATCCGTTTGATTCCATGCAGGAAAAAGTCACTTTTTTAAGACTAGGGTGAGGAGCACAAAATTAATAGGTGCCAGACATGTTTCTAACATCCTACTGCTTCTACAACCAGCTACAGTAAGATTTCCAAATGCAAGCATCCGAAAGCACATTTCGTCTAGCTCAAAGTAAACATCAATTGAGATGTGGGAAACTGCTTGAAATTCGAGTTTAGTGACCAAGGCATGGCCTTCTGGATTCTATCAAGTGATAAGATACAATTAAGCTCTCCTGGTGTATACAGTACAATTCTGTGAGCCTGACATCAAGTTAACTAACAGTTGTCCCTTTTAAAGTCTCAAGTCTCAAGCCACTAATGCAACCAGTTCCAAAACCCTCCTTAGACCTGAAACATGTGGACATTGGTATCCGTGTCACTTCTGTCTGATAACATTATGAGAAAGGGGAGAGCAGATGTGGCAGAAATGTTGAAACATGACTGAACTCTAATTATCCATGCATATTACTCAAGTGATCTCTAGAAAAATGGACCCCCGCTGTGACTACAGGACCTTGCAGGTTAAACTCTGAACATGGCAATATATCACTCAGTTGTTTACTTTGGCAACTACTCCCTCCGTTCCAAATTACTCGTCACAGAAATAGATGTATCTAGAACTAAAATACATCTAGATACATCCATACCTGCGACAAGTAATTCGGAACGGAGGGAGTACTTGCTTGGCACCTATGGTTTGGCATGGATATCACATATGATAAGTGTGTGCACTTTGCTATCAGCCATGAATGTAGTAATGGACCTAAACATGGACACGCATAACAAATTATATTAGACTAATATTCAAAACATGTGATAACAAAACTTGAATTTGACCATCCTATATTGGCATATTACTGCTGAATTTCATCTTATCAATTAAATGTATGAATGATATCCTCTTACAACTTGTTCAAATTACCCATAGCTACAATAACCGCAATGAACTGCAAGCATTAACTGCGCCTTGGTAAGACCTATATTCAGAAGTACAACATGGCAGCTCATGCAAGCATTATGAATAATTGGAACAACCGATACATATTACTCCCTCTGTAAAGAAATATAAGAGTGTTTAGATCACTACTAGAGTAGTGATCTAAACTCACTACTAGAGTAGTGATCTAAACGCTCTTATATTTCTTTACGGAGGGAGTACCAAATTCATGCACATTAATCAAGAGAAGAAATGCTTTTGTGTGTAGATCACCCATGCGCATACCGATCAGTTTAAAAGCATGTGTCACATGCTACCGAAGCAAAAAACAACTGGACATGTGCCTTGTCCTCTACATAGGTGAAGCTTGAAAGTACTTTCATATCAAATGTCCACATTTCTTATCTTGACAAGGGCCATTATTGTGAAATAGTACCCATGTCCTCCAGAGTACCTGCAAAGAACACGCACAGAAAACAATTTATCTAGGTGCAATGTTTAGCTAGAAGTCTAGCTGGATTACTGAACTCCGCAGTCAGCACATAGCACCTTAAGGAAATATAGTTGAGGCACTGATCTTCAAAAGCTTTAGTCCACAAAACTTCTGAAGAGATCCCCATTTGACAGATGCTGGGAACACTGAAGACTGAGCCCAAAGGAAGGATAGTAACAAGGTTCACTAGATTCCTTATGGAACAAAAGAAAAAACATGAGCATTTCTTCGCTTTTTTGCAAGGGAGGAAAAGGAGCATTCTTTTACTTCATGGACTATCTTGAATAAGATAATCCATAGAGAAGAAAGTAAAACGTAGCTTGAACAACAAGATAGCATTTAACACAGTGCATCTCAAATACAATTCAGTATGGACACCTAGATGGAACTAAAAAGGACCTCTTCCCCAATAAACTAGGCATCCAGTTCATGTAAGACATTAGGGCCCCCAGATAGAAGCAGATCTAAGAGAATTCTCTTAGCAAAGTATCAACGAGAGTTACCACCAGTTTACACAAAGTCCCACTGGAAGGTCACACAAGAAAACACCATCATAGCTCTAAACCGCCTAAACCTTGCCATCTAAATATTCCAAACCAAGTTGGTTTTCACAAGTGGTTTTTCACTTTTCACTGATGGGGCGCTTACACACCATCTGCACAACCATTTTCTGTTCCCATCTCTTTGTCTCTGTCCCCATCCCTGTCCTCAGCACCTACCATGGCAGGCATGCTGGTGCAAAGGCCCCGGAGGTGCCGCCTGCACAACCAGCAGCATTGACCCCTGTATGTTGTCGCCCTCGCCTCTGCTGAGTGATCCTCAGCCATGCGGGTGACACCTCATCATTCTTCACCGCCGCGCCGAGGAAGCTGCAGGCCAAAAAAGTTTGCGATTGTATGCCTCTTCCAGGAGAACACCTCAGCTTTCCACATTGCAAAACTCACCATGAAGTAGACCCCATTCCTTGGTCTCTCCCAGTGGCTCGATGTGGTGTTTCGGGTCATGGCGACGACACAGCAGAATGAGAAGCAGATGGCCGCAAAAAACACAATGGGCAGATCCATAGAGACTTCAGGTGCAGCAAAGGTACGGCACAGTTCTTGTTGTAGGAGTTGGCTGGTCGGTGCTTGGTTTGGGAATAACTTGGACCTCCTCCTTGACGAGCACTGATATGCAGACCTTTTCATCTTCTCTTTTCCTTTTTGCTGATTTTTCAGGTAATGTGTGATGATGGGGCATACAGCTGACCCAAACATCAGTGAAAACAACTTTGGGATCAGTCGAAGGGGTAAACCGGTAAAGTGAATGGTTTTTTATTATTTTATTTTATTTTGAACGTTGGCAGGAACAACAACAACAACAACAAAGCCTTTAGTCCCAAACAAGTTGGGGTAGGCTAGAGGTGAAGCCCATAAGATCTCGCGACCAACTCATGGTTCGGGCACATGGATAGCAAGATTCCACGCACCCCTGTCCATAGCTAGTTCTTTGGTGATACTCCAATCCTTCATATCTCTCTTTACAGACTCCTCCCATGTCAAATTCGGTCTACCCCGACCTCTCTTGACATTCTCCGCACGCTTTAGCCGTCCGCTCTGCACCGGAGCTTCTGGAGGCCTGCGCTGAATATGCCCAAACCATCTCAGACGATGTTGAACAAGCTTGTCTTCAATTGGTGCTACCCCAACTCGATCTCGTATATCATCATTCCGGACTCGATCCTTCCTCGTGTGGCCACACATCCATCTCAACATACGCATCTCCGCCACATTGAACATGTGGCCTTTTAGTCGGCCAACACTCAGCGCCACACAACATTGCGGGTCGAACCGCCGTCCTGTAGAACTTGCCTTTTAGCTTTTGTGGCACTCTCTTGTCACAGAGAATGCCAGAAGCTTGGCGCCGCTTCATCCATCCAGCTTTGATTTGATGGTTCACATCTTCATCAATACCCCCATCCTTCTGCAGCATTGACCCCAAATATCGAAAGGTGTCCTTCTGAGGCACCACATGCCTAGTAGTACTGAAACTGCACATCATGTACTCGGTTTTAGTTCTACTAAGCCTAAACCCTTTCAATTCCAAGGTTTGTCTCCATAACTCTAACTTCCTATTTACCCCCGTCCGACTATCGTCAACTAGCACCACATCATCCGCAAAGAGCATACACCATGGGATATCTCCTTGTAATATCCCTTGTGACCTAATCAATCACCATGGCAAAAAGATAAGGGCTCAATGTTGACCACTGGTGCAGTCCTATCTTAATCAGGAAGTCATCAGTGTCGACATCACTTGTTCGAACACTTGTCACAACATTATCGTACATGTCCTTAATGAGGGTAATGTACTTCGCTGGGACTTTGTGTTTCTCCAAGGCCCACCACATGACATTTCGCGGTATCTCATAGGCCTTCTCCAAGTCAATGAACACCATATGCAAGTCCTTCTTTTGCTCCCTGTATCTCTCCATAAGTTGTCGTACCAAGAAAATGGCTTCCATGGTCGACCTCCCAGGCATGAAACCAAACTGATTTTTGGTCACGCTTGTCATTCTTCTTAAGCGGTGCTCAATGACTCTCTCCCATAGCTTCATTGTATGGTCATCAGCTTAATTCCACGGTAATTACACAACTCTGAACATTCCCCTTGTTCTTGAAGATTGATACTAATATACTTCGTCTCCATTCTTCTGGCGTCTTGTTTGCCCGAAAAATGAGGTTGAAAAGCTTGGTTAGCCATACTATTGCTATGTCCCCGAGGCCTTTCCACACCTCAATGGGGATACAATCTGGGCCCGTCGCCTTGCATCCTTTCGTCCTTTTTAAAGCCTCCTTGACCTCAGACTCCTGGATCCGCCGCACAAAACGCACGTTGGTCTCATCGAAGGAGTCGTCCAGTTCAATGGTAGAACTCTCATTCTCCCCATTGAACAGCTTGTCAAAGTACTCCCACCATCTATGCTTAATCTCCTCGTCCTTCACCAGGAGTTGGTCTGCTCTGTCCTTGATGCATTTGACTTGGCCAACATCCCTCGTCTTCCTCTCGCGGATCTTGGCCATCTTGTAGATGTCCCTTTCGCCTTCCTTCATGCCTAGCCATTGGTGGAGGCCCTCATACGCCCGACCCCTTGCCCTCGCTTTGTGGCCTTCTTCTCTATGTTGTCTGCACTCCTATCCAGGTATAGGTGTCTGAAACAATCTTTCTTCTCCTTGATCGCCTTCTGGACATCATCATTCCACCACCAGGTATCCTTAGCTTCGCTTCTCCTTCCCTTGGACACTCCAAACTCCTCCGAGGCCACCTTACAAATGCAAGTCGCCATCTTCATCCACACATTATTCGCATCCCCTCCTTCCTCCCGAGGGCCCTCCTTAATGACCCTCTCCTTGAACGCCTGAGCTACCTCCCCCTTGAGCTTCCACCACTTCGTTCTAGTGACTTTGGCACGCTTATCCCACTGGACACGGATCCGAAAGCGGAAGTCAGCAACCACCAGCTTATGCTGAGGGACAACACTCTCTCCAGGTATCACCTTACAATCTAGGCACGCACGCCTATCTTCTCTTCTCGAGAGGATGAAATCAATCTGGCTAGAGTGTTGGCCACTAATAAAAGTCACCAGATGTGATTCTCTCTTTTTTTAAAAGAGGGTGTTAGCTACGATCATGTCATAGGCTAGAGCAAAGCTCAAGACATCTTCTCCTTCTTGATTCCTGATGCCATAGCCAAAGCCCCCATGCACCCCTTCAAAACTTGTGTTAGATGTACCCACATGGCCATTGAGGTATCCTCCTATGAAGAGCTTCTCGCCAATCGGTACACTCCTAACCATGTCCTCAAGGCCTTCCCAAAACTCCCTCTTGGTGTTCTCATTGTGGCCTACTTGCGGGGCATGCATGCTGATAACATTGAGAACTAAGTCCCCAACTACCAGCTTGACCAGGATAATCCGGTCCCCACGTCTCTTGGCGTCTACCACTCCATCCTTGAGGCTCTTGTTGATCAAGATGCCTACGCCATTTCTGTTTGCAGCCATCCCCGTGTACCACAGCTTGAAGCCGGTATCCTCCACCTCCTTCGCCTTTTGACCCCTCCATTTGGTTTCTTGGACGCAAAGGATATCAACACTTCTCCTCACCGCTGCATCAACTAGCTCCCGAAGCTTCCTTGTCAGAGACCCTACATTCCACCTACCTAAGTGAATCCTCCTAGGCTCGGCTAGCTTCCTTACCCTTCACACTCGTCGAGTCAAATGCGAAGACCCTTGCTCATTTTCCACTACATCCGGGCGCCGATGTAGCGCGCCACTAAGGATGCAACAACCCGATCCTCGCTCACTTGACACCGTATCCAGATCAAGATACAGCGCGCCACCGGGGGGGTGGCGGCCTGGCCCTTGCCCATTTGACACCACACCCGGGTTCCGATGTGGCGCGTCGCTGAGAGGGTTACGCCCCAACGAAAATCTTTTGGGTTTCATCTCCATAAGAGTGGTTGGGTTTTTACGTTGGCTCGCCAAGCCTATCACAACCCTCCTCCTTTTACCCGAGCTTGGGACCGGCTATGTTGAGACAACATAGAACTGCCAAATTCATTGATCAGAAAGAGGTATTACAAGAACACCCCCAAAGGAGGAATGCACCACATAAAGGCGAGTGCTAATGGTTTTTGATATTTAAAGGGTGTTCTGGGAGCTGGAGCCGGGAGTTAATAAAAAAGACTCAAGCAAAGCTAGGAGTTAAAAGATAGAGAATCCATACATGTACATTGTGTGGGAAAAAGGGAACCTTTCATGTTTCTAAACATCACGGAAAAACATAATAACGTATGCAGGTACATTGTACAAAAGTATGTGCATAAGAAACAAAAGTGAAATATATGTCCATTTTACATTCACGAGTTCGTTATACCTGAAATGTTCTGTTTTTGTGAAACAAGGTTGGATGATTTCAGTTCAACAGAGATTATAGCTTTCACCAACATTGCAATCACAGCTATAGCGGCGCTACCTTGTATGCTAAAAGCTCACAAACTGAATAGGTAGTAAAGAAAGATTAAGGAATGACTCGGTGAGAAAGAGCACTCACATGGCATCATCTCATCGGCAATGGCAGCAGTAGATGAAATCTCACCAGCAATCACATTATCCTCTGGTTCTTAACACGAGGTAATGTCAGCATATAACTAGAAGCACTATGCAGAAGTGAACAGTTCACCTCAGATGGCTTGATGACTCTTATTAACCCAAGACAGGTTGTAAACTAACATGTTTTCTATGTCAAAAAGCAGCAGCCTTCTACCATAAACATCCAAACTTGGGTGCAAATCATTAGTTTCTGATGATTCCGTAATCATCATGAGTTGACAATGCAAAGCACACATATTGTCTTTTTTCCACATTCAGCAGAAGTCTACTACTCTACTCAACATTCCAATAAGGTCAGCAAAGCTAAGGCAAGATAAATAGTAAATACATCAATAGTCTCAACAAATGCCTTACTATAGAACAACGGTTCGACCTGCTATTTTTGTTAACCCTTTTCCAGTCATTTCAGCTCTAACTTCAGAAACATCGGCCCATCTGTCAATGTTAGCATAAATGTTTGACAGGGTTACATAATTTCCAGCATTATCTGGTTCAATTTCAAAAAGCTTCTTTGCTGCAACTTTTCCAAGCTCAATATCACCGTGGAGTATGCATCCACGCAACAATGCACCCCATGATCCCGGATGAGGTTTTCCTGGCATTGACTTAATAAGCTCATATGCATCTCTCACCATCCCAGAACGCCCGAGAAGACTGACAAGGCAAGCATAGTGATCGCCAGATGGCATAATCAAATACTCATTCTTCATCATTGCAAAGTACCTTTTCCCTTCTTCTACTAGGCCAGCATGATTGCAAGCTGTCAAAACAACTGTAAACACAGCATTATCTGGGGAGAGGCCCTCCAAGAGCATCCTAGTGAAAAGCTCAACAGCCTTGTTAGCTGAACCATGGAGGCAATGACCTTGCATCATCGAACAGTATGAGAACACATCTCGAACTGGCATGGACTCAAATAAAACAGTAGCCCTCTCCATGTTCCCACACTTTGCATTCATATTTATGAGACCAGCCAACACATGGGCATTGTTCATATCTATGGAATAAGTCGTGATGTAACCTTCAATCCATTTTGCCAACATGATGTTACCCAGTTGGGAGCACGCTGTCATCAGAGCAACAATAACAAGCTCGTCTGGGCATATGCCTTTCTCACGGAACTCCTTAAAAACCCTTAAAGCCTCTCCAGGATAACCATTCTGTGCATAGCCTGATATCATCGCTGACCATGAGAACACATCCCGGTCATGTAACTTATCGAACAACATTTTGGCAACTTGCATATTTCCTGCCTTTGCATACCCACCGATCAACGATGTGTGCGCTGCAGCAGTTCTTTGGGGCATTTCTTCGAACAGCCTCCTTGCACTCTCCAGGTCCCCGCACTTCACGTACCCACCAACCATGGCGTTCCAATGAACCACGTTCCTGTGTGGCATTCGGTCAAAAATCTCCCGGGAAGACACGATGTCACCACAGTCGACGTAGACCATGATAATGGCAGTCCAGGAAACCTCGCTGGGAATGACCATTGAGTCGAAAAGCATCCGGGATGCGCCAGCAGAGCTGCAGCTTCCGTAGAACTGGATGAGCGCTGTGCGGACGAAGAGGTCGGCATCCAGGCCGAGGCGTATGGCTGCAGCGTGCAAAGCGGAGCCAGTGGGTTTGCAGGGTACGCGGGAGCACGCGCGGAGGAGGGAAGGGAAAGAGAATGCGTCGGGGCAGGCGGTGCGGCGGACGATATTGAACTGCGCAAGCGCAGCGTGGAGCGGGGAATGGCGAGAGTGTGAGGCGAGGACGGCGTTGCGGAGGCTGAGCGGGACGGCGTGGGAAGGGAGAGCCGAGAGGAAGGAGTCGGCGACGGAGGGGGAGGCGAGCGAGTCGCAGGCCGCGGTGAAGCGCGCGAGGAGGGCGTGGTGGTTGTGGAGGCCAAGGCGAACGATACGGGCGTGGAGCTGGGCGAGGCAGCG
Organism: Triticum urartu; assembly: GCF_003073215.2. NCBI lineage: Eukaryota > Viridiplantae > Streptophyta > Magnoliopsida > Poales > Poaceae > Triticum > Triticum urartu. The sequence goes on along the minus strand of NC_053023.1, from coordinate 494,903,761 downwards.
AAGAGTACGGCAGCGGCCGAGGAGGGTCGCGACCGGAGGGGATGGGCGGCCGGCGGCGGGGGTCATGCGGCTGCGGCGGCGAGTGGAGAGGCCGGTAATGGCATTTGAAGCTGCGTTTGGGGCCTGGGTGTGCCTTTTTTCGGCTCGCGTCACATTGGTGGGTTCGGTTTGCAGCCTGGGCTCGCCTGCATGGTAAATGGACGGGCCCAAGAAAAGTAGCTGCTTCATTCGCTTCCTTTAGATCACTCGTTTGTTTCGATTATTTTTATATACATTTATTTATTATTTATTACCCCTAAAAAATTATTATTTATATTCCTAAATATATAAAAATATTCATAATTATATTCCTAAAAGGACCCGATAACGCCCCAACATTATTTTTTGACCATGGCCAATCAAAAGTTTTCGATGAAAATTTTAGTGGCGCGATGATGGCAAGTTTAGTTGGCCAGTATGGCAAATCCGTGCTTGGTGCATTTTTGTCAGGAAATTGTCATGTGTGTCAACTAAACTTATCATCCTTGCGTCACTAAAATTGTCATCAAAAATATTTAATTTGCCATGGTAATAAAACAAACGTTAGGGATTAAAAAAATTTATGCAGTGTTAAAAAGATATTCGTGTAAATTTTAAAGAATGCTGATGGCATTCAAAAAAGTACGCTAAAAATTTCACACATTTTTTAAACGTTTTTCACATTAAAAAATACAATGTAAACAAATGTTCACATAATTCAAAAAGTATTTCATACTATTAAATAAAACGTAGGTGACATTTAAAAATGTAAAATAAAATTGAAAAGAAATATGTTCATGACATTTTTTAGAAATTTTTATACAATCTATACCAATATAAAAAGACTCAAAGGGGCAGATCCAAACCATCTTGACCATCAAATCATGTTATCTAGCAGTTCAAATCGCTCCAATGTTGAGTATCAAACACGTTTAATGCTCTAATTACCCACCACTGTCATTGGTTATAAACACGTTTTGACTCAACGCTATCCCATGAAATCTGCCATGTAATTAATATCATATCATTCCCGCGAAAAAAATAATTGATATCTTACCAAATACCAATGTGCAACAGATATATCTTACCTAATATAACGTGCAACTAATATCATATCTAATATAAACGTGCATTGCACGTACATTATTACTAGTGTAAAGAAAATGTTCACATAATTTAAAGAAAACATTTTGTGCCAGGCAGAAAAATGTTAAGTGTTTATAAACAATGTTTATGATATATACGAAAAATGTAAAAAGTGAATGAAAAAATCAAAAATGTGTTAGAAAAACAAAGAAAACCGATGGTAAATACAACAGCCTCTTGTTGGGCTGGCCCAGAAAGTGATTTACTATATGGACAACCATGTTGTTGTCAGTCTTGTCTCAAAAAAATGTTGTTGTCAGTCACGAAAAGGAATGAAAAGAAGATTGCAGAGAAGGAGTTCAATAGGATGGGAAAGATTAGTAGGGTCGAGTCCGATGATGAATCAAGGGATGCTAGAACAGTTTTGGATAATGCAGGAAAATGACGAGTGCGGTGGAAGTTTGTCAGGAAACTACTCTGTCTCCTGTGACCATTATGTGCCGGAAGAAAAACAAATCCTTGATAGTGTTGCTGTAAATTCAAAGAACTTGTTCGAGACTCTGAACAGAGGGAATTACCAGCACAAATATCATATTGCTTACTGATGATCTTTTCAGCCACCTTTACATGTTCGAAACAAAAGCACACATTACAATGATCAAGACAGGAAGGTATTCTATACAGAGAAGTTTTTTAAGCGGAAGAGCATCAATGAAGTACACGCTGACAAGCACAGGCTGCATGATGCGACGGCTATGTACAAGGTACTAGACCAAGGAGAAATGAGTATTGTGAAGGAGTATGTTAGGAAATTACGGAAGCTATGTAAGACGATAGGAAAGAGTGCGGCGTTTACGCGCACTGACGAAAAAAAATCAAAACAAATACTAGAAAAATACAAAAAAAATTGGGTGGTAGATAATTTGATGCGTGAGGTTCGCTACAAATTTCAACTCATTTGGACATTTGAGAAGCTCTCTGCAAAAAAAGACAAAATCAGGGTATGTAAAAAAGTTTACTGTTCACACACTGTTTTGACCTGATTTGTCTTTTTTGCCGAGAGCTGCTTAGATATTCAAATGATTGAAATTTTGAGCGGACCTCATGCATCAAATTATCTATCACACAAAAAATGGATTTGTTTAAATTTTTTTAGTTTTTTTTTTGAATTTTTTTCTAATCGGGAGCATATGAGCCTGGGCACCGATTTGGATTTTCAGATAGGAAAACGAGCCTTTGTGGAGAAGAAGGAATATGTTATGGACTTTGTTCAGAAGCCAGCCTGCTATGTCAATGATTTCAAACCAAGGCTACATAATAGTTGGCGGAATGCAGTAGGGTGCAAGATCTGTGGACCGAATGTGAATTGGGTGTAAGTAAAAGGAAAATGCTAACAAGGAAGAAGGCAGAACGGAAGGTGGTTAACTTTGTTGGGCGGCGGCAGCGCTCATAGCGCCGTTCCCTTCTTGAAGGCGCCGCTTTGAAAACCTTGGGGTTGGGCGGTGCTTGCGGGTGGTGGGCGACAGCGGTGGTGCAGTCCTATCCTAGCATAGATCTACATCTGTTGCTTGGAGATGGACTCGTTGAAAGTGCAACTATTCCTGGGTGGTTTTGGTAATTCCTAACAACATATAGATCATTGAGCTAACATTATTTCAAGATTAATATTTCAGAAAAAGCTCAATGAATGGCATGACATGGATGAGGAAAGTGGATCCCTCAAAATTCTAAGGACAAAAAGTTTGGCTCAACCTTCAAGATCAAGACTCTACATTTTATATTTTAGTGATCCAAGATCACATTGAGTCTATAGGAAAAGCCAATACTATTAAGGAGGGATGAGGTGTTGCTTAATGGCTTGCTTGCTCAAAGTGCTTAGTGATATACTCCAAAACCCTCAACTACCTTCCTACATCCACATTTGACCTAAATCAAAAGTCAAACTCGGCCCTACCGATTCTATCTATCCAGCGCCACCGAGTTTCAAATGTCATAGCCACTGCCACAAACCCTAGCAATTCGGTTTCACCGATAGGGATCTCGGTCTCACCGAGATGGGATTGTAATCTCTCTGTTTCCCTTCGTAACGTTTCGGTCTTACCGAGATGAGCGATCGGTCCCACCGAGATTGCAATGTAAACTCTCTGTTTCCCTTTTGTAACATTTCGGTCTCACCGAGATGAGCGAATCGGTCCCACCGAGTTTACCTGACCAACTCTCTGGTTAGCTTATTACCAAAATCGGTCCCACCGAGTTTGTGTAATCAGTCACATCGAGATTACGTTATGCCCTAACCCTAACCATATCGGTCCTACCGAGTTGCATCTCAGTCCCACCGAAAATCCCAACGGTCACTAGGTTTGTTGAATCGGTCCGACCGAGTTTAACCATTCGGTCCCATCGAGTTTGGCAAATTGTGTGTAACGGTTAGATTCTGTGTGGAGGCTATATATACCCCTCCACCCACTCTTCATTCGTGGAGAGAGCCATCAGAACATACCTACACTTCCAATACACATTTTCTGAGAGAGAACCACCTACACTTGTGTTGAGGTCAAGATATTCCATTCCAACCATATGAATCTTGATCTCTAGCCTTCCCCAAGTTGCTTTCCACTCAAATATTCTTTCCACCAAATCCAAATCCTGTGAGAGAGAGTTGAGTGTTGGGGAGACTATCATTTGAAGCACAAGAGCAAGGAGTTCATAATCAACACACCATTTGTTACTTCTTGGAGAGTGGTGTCTCCTAGATTGGCTAGGTGTCACTTGGGAGCCTCCGACAAGATTGTGGAGTTGAACCAAGGAGTTTGTAAGGGCAAGGAGATCGCCTACTTCGTGAAGATCTACCGCTAGTGAGGCAAGTCCTTCGTGGGCGACGGCCGTGATGGAATAGACAAGGTTGCTTCTTCATGGACCCTTCGTGGGTGGAGCCCTCCGTGGACTCGCGCAACCTTGCCCTCCATGGGTTGAAGTCTCCGTCAACGTGGATGTATGATAGCACCACATATCGGGACCACGACAAAAACATCCGTGTCTCCAATTGCGTTTGAATCCTCTAAACCCTTCCCTTTACATTCTTGCAAGTTGCATGCTTTACTTTCCGTTGCTCATATACTCTTTTGCATGCTTGCTTGAATTGTGTGAAGATTGCTTGACTTGTGCTAAGATAGCTAAAATCTGTCAAGAACTAAAATTGGGAAAAGGCTAGATTTTTATTTGGTCAAGTAGTCTAATCACCCCACCCCCCTCTAAACATACTTTCGATCCTAGACTCATGTTCGTGGAGGTCGACGTTTGGCGTCGTGGTGGCATCGATGGCGGAGGACCTGCCAAGGCACGCGTAGGTGGAGGTCGTCGTTTGGCGTCGTGATGACGTCGATGGCGGAGGACCTGCCAAGGTTGACACCTCAATCTGCTCTGAAGATGAACCAGTGGAAGATGGCGGCGATGACACATGTGAGTGCGCCGGACCGGTTTGTGCCCCGGCCCTAGCAGATGGTGTTGTAGAACGTAGTAATTTCAAAAATTTCCTATGTACACGCAAGATCATGGTGATGCATAGCAACGAGAGGAAAGAGTATCATCCACGTACCCTCGTTGACCCTAAGAGGAAGCGTTATGAGAACGCGATTGATGCAGTCGAACGTCTTCACGATCCGACCGATCCAAGTACCGAACGCACGGCACCTCCGAGTTCAGCACACGTTCAGCTCGATGACGTCCCACGAACTCCGACCCAGCAGAGCTTCATGAGAGAGTTCCGTCAGCACGACGGCGTGTTGACGGTGATGATGTTGCTACTGATGCAGGGTTTCGCCTAAGCACCGCTACGATATGATCGAGGTGGATTATGGTGGAGGGGGGCACCGCACATGGCTAAGGGATCAATGATCAACTTGTGTGTTCTAGGGTGCCCCCCTGCCCCCGTATATAAAGGAGCAAGGTGAGGGGGACGGCGGCCTCATAGGATGCGCCCCAAGGGGGGAATCCTACTCCTACTAGGAGTAGGTTTCCCATTTCCTAGTCCAACTAGGAGGGGAAGGAAAGAGGAGTAGGGGAGAAGGAAAGAGGGGGTCGGCCCCCAAAGCCCTAAACCAATTCGGTTTGGGCCCGAGGGGCGCACCCCACACTTCCTTGCTGCCCTCTCTTTCCTCTAAGGCCCATGAAGGCCCATTGACCTCTCCGGCGAATTCCCGTAACTTTCCGGTACTCCGAAAAATACTCGAATCACTCGGAATCTTTTCGATGTCCGAATATAGTCGTCCAATATATCGATCTTTATGTCTCGACCATTTTGAGACTCCTCATCATGTCCCTGATCTCATCCGGGACTCCGAACTACCTTCGGTACATCAAAACACATAAACTCATAATACCGATCATCATCGAACTTTAAGCGTGCGGACCCTACGGGTTCGAGAACTATGTAGACATGAACGAGACACGTCTCCGGTCAATAACCAATAGCGGAACCTGGATGCTCATATTGGCTCCCATATATTCTATGAAGATCTTTATTGGTCAAACCGCATAACAACATACGTTGTTCCCTTTGTCATCCGTATGTTACTTGTCCGAGATTCGATCGTCGGTATGTCAATACCTAGTTCAATCTCGTTACCGGCAGGTCTCTTTACTCGTTCCATAATACATCATCCTGCAACTAACTCATTAGTTACAATGTTTGCAAGGCTTATAGTGATGTGCATTACCGAGTGGGCCTAGAGATACCTCTCCGACAATCGGAGTGACAAATCCTAATCTCGATATACGCCAACTCAACAAGTACCTTCGGAGACACCTGTAGAGCACCTTTATAATCACCCAGTTACGTTGTGACGTTTGGTAGCACACAAAGTGTTCCTCCGGTAAACGGGAGTTGCATAATCTCATAGTCATAGGAACATGTATAAGTCATGAAGAGAGCAATAGCAACATACTAAACAATCAAGTGCTAAGCTAACGGAATGGGTCAAGTCAATCACATCATTCTCCTAATGATGTGATCCCATTAATCAAATGACAACTCATGTCTATGGTTAGGAAACTTAACCATCTTTGATTAATGAGCTAGTCAAGTAGAGGCATACTAGTGACATTATGTTTGTCTATGTATTCACACATGTATTATGATTCCGGTTAATACAATTCTAGCATGAATAATAAACATTTATCATGAAATAAGGAAAAAAATAATAACTTTATTATTGCCTCTAGGGCATATTTCCTTCAGTCTCCCACTTGCACTAGAGTCAATAATCTAGTTCACATCGCCATGTGATTTAACACCAATAGTTCACATCACCATGTGATTAACACCCATAGTTCACATCGTCATGTGACCAACACCCAAAGGGTTTACTAGAGTCAATAATCTAGTTCACATCGCTATGTGATTAACACCCAAAGAGTACTAAGGTGTGATCATGTTTTGCTTGTGAGAGAAGTTTAGTCTACGGGTCTGCCACATTCAGATCCGTATGTATTTTGCAAATTTCCATGTCAACAATGCTCTGCATGGAGCTACTCTAGCTAATTGCTCCCACTTTCAAAATGTATCCAGATTGAGACTTAGAGTCATCTGGATCAGTGTCAAAATTTGCATCGATGTAACCCTTTACGACGAACCTTTTGTCACCTCCATAATCGAGAAACATATCCTTATTCCACTAAGGATAATTTTGACCGTTGTTAGTGATCTATTCCTAGATCACTATTGTACTCCCTTGCTAAACTCAGTGTAGGGTATACAATACATCTGGTACACAGCTTGGCATACTTTATAGAAACTATGGCTGAGGCATAGGGAATGACTTTCATTCTCTTTCTATCTTCTGCCATGGTCGGGCTTTGAGTCTTACTCAATTTCACACCTTGTAACACAGGTAAGAACTCTTTCTTTGACTGTTCCATTTTGAACTACAAAATCTTGTCAAGGTATGTACTCATTGAAAAAACTTATCAAGCGTCCTGATCTATCTCTATAGATCTTGATGCTCAATATGTAAGTAGCTTCACCGAGGTCTTTATTTGAAAAACTCCTTTCAAATACTCCTTTATGCTTTCCAGAAAATTCTACATTATTTTCGATCAACAATATGTCATTCACATATATTTATCAGAAATGATGTAGTGCTCCCACTCACTTTCTTGTAAATACAGGCTTCACCACAAGTCTGTAAAAAACTATATGCTTTGATCAACTCATCAAAGCGTAGGTTCCAACTCTGAGATGCTTGCACCAGTCCATAGATGGATCGCTCGAGCTTGCACATTTTGTTAGCATCTTTAGGATCGACAAAACCTTTTGGTTGCATCATATACAACTCTTCTTTAAGAAATCCATTAAGGAATGTAGTTTTGACATCCATTTGCCAGATTTTATAAAATGTGGCAATTTGCTAACATGATTCGGACAGACTTAAGCATCGCTACGAGTGAGAAAATCTCATCGTAGTCAACACCTTGAACTTTGTCAAAACCTTTTTCGACAAGTCTAGCTTTGTAGATAGTAACACTACTATCAGCGTCCGTCTTCCTCTTGAAGATCCATTTATTTTTTATGGCTTGCTGATCATCGGGCAAGTCAACCAAAGTCCACACTTTTTTCTCATACATGGATCCCATCTCAGATTTCATGGCCTCAAGCCATTTCGCGGAATCTGGGCTCATCATCGATTCCTCATAGTACGTAGGTTCGTCATGGTCAATTAAAATGACCTCCAGAACAGGATTACCATACCACTCTGGTGCGGATCTCACTCTGGTTGACCTACGAGGTTCGGTAGTAAATTGATCTGAAGTTACATGATCATCATCATCAGCTTCCTCACTAATTGGTGTAGGAGTCACAGAAACAGATTTCTGTGATGAACTATTTTCCAATAAGGGAGCAGGTACAGTTTGAAAAAAATATGCCCTATAGGCAATAATAAAGTTATTATTTATTTCCTTATATCATGATAAATGTTTATTATTCATGCTAGAATTGTATTAATTGGAAACATAATACATGTGTGAATACATAGACAAACAGCGTATCACTAGTATGCCTCTACTTGACTAGCTCGTTGATCAAAGATGGTTATGTTTCCTAACCATAGACATGAGTTGTCATTTGATTAATGGTATCACATCATTAGGAGAATGATGTGATTGACTTGACACATTCCGTTAGCTTAGCACTTGATCATTTAGTTTGTTGCTATTGCTTGACTTATACATGTTCCTATGACTATGAGATTATGCAACTCTTGTTTACCGGAGGAACACTTTGTGTGCTACCAAACGTCACAACGTAACTGGGTGATTATAAAGGTTCTCTATAGGTGTCTCCGAAGGTACTTGTTGGGTTGGCGTACTTCGAGATTAGGATTTGTCACTCCGATTGTCGGAGAGGTATCTCTGGGCCCACTCGGTAATGCACATCACTATAAGCCTTGCAAGCATTGCAACTAATGAGTTAGTTGCAGGATGATGTATTACGGAACGAGTAAAGAGACTTGCCGGTAACGAGATTGAGCTAGGTATTGAGATACCGACGATCGAATCTCGGGCAAGTAACATACCGATGACAAAGGGAACAACGTATGTTGTTATGCGGTTTGACCGATAAAGATCTTTGTAGAATATGTAGGAGCCAATATGAGCATCCAGGTCCCGCTATTGGTTATTGATCGGAGATGTGTCTCGGTCATGTCTACATAGTTCTCGAACCCGTAGGTTCCGCACGCTTAAAGTTCGATGACGGTTATATTATGAGTTTATGTGTTTTGATGTACCGAAGGTAGTTCGGAGTCCTTGATGAGATCGGGGACATGACGAGGAGTCTCGAAATGGTCGAGACGTAAAGATCGATATATTGGACGACTATATTCGGACATCGGAAAGGTTTCGAGTGATTCGGGTATTTATCGAAGTACCGGGAGTTAGGAGAATTCGCCGGGGAGTGTATGGGCCTTATTGGGCTTTAGGGGAAAGAGAGGCAGGCCGCGCGCCCCCAAGGCCTAGTCCGAATTGGACTAAGGGGAAGGGCTGCGCCCCCTCCTTCCTTCTCTTCTCTTTTCCCTTTCCTTCTCTCCTACTCCTACTGCTTGGAAGGGCTCCTAGTTCTACTAGGAAAGGGGGGAATCCTACTCCCGGTGGGAGTAGGACTCCCCTAGGGCGCGCCATAGAGAGGGCCGGCCCCTCCCCTCCTCCACTCCTTTATATACGTGGCCAGGGGGCACCCCATATACACAACAATTGATCTCTTAGCCGTGTGCGGTGCCCCCCTCCACCATAATCCACCTCGATCATATCGTAGTGGTGCTTAGGTGAAGCCCTGCGTCGGTAGAACATCATCATCGTCACCACGCCGTTGTGCTAACGAAATTCTCCCTCAACACTCAGCTGGATCGGAGTTCGAGGGACGTCATCAAGTTGAACGTGTGCAGAACTCGGAGGTGCCATGCGTTCGGTACTTGATCGGTCGGATCATGAAGACGTACGACTACATCAACCGCGTTGTGCTAACGCTTCCTCTTTCGGTCTACGAGGGTACGTGGACACACTCTCCCCTCTCGTTGCTATGCATCACCATGATCTTGCGTGTGCGTAGGATTTTATTTTTTGAAATTACTACGTTCCCCAACAGTGGCATCCGAGCCAGGTTTTATGCGTTGATGTTATATGCACGAGTAGAACACAAGTGAGTTGTGGGCGATACAAGTCATACTGCTTACCAGCATGTCATACTTTGGTACGGCGGTATTGTTGGATGAAGCGGCCCGGACCGACATTACGCGTACGCTTACGCGAGACTAGTTTTACCACCGTGCTATGCACACAGGTGACAAGCGGGTGTCAGTTTCTCCAACTTTAGTTGAACCCAGTGTGGCTACTCCAGGTCCTTGAGAAGGTTAAAACATCACTAACTTGACAAACTATCGTTGTGGTTTTGATGCGTAGGTAAGAACGGTTCTTGCTCAGCCCGTAGCAGCCACGTAAAACTTGCAACAACAAAGTAGAGGGTGTCTAACTTGTTTTTGCAGGGCATGTTGTGATGTGATATGGTCAAGACATGATGATGTATAAGTTGTTATATAAGATGATCATGTTTTGTTGAAGTTATCGGCAACTGGCAGAAGCCTTATGGTTGTCTCTTTATTGCATAACATGCAAGCGCCAAATAATTGCTTTACTTTATCGCTATGCGATAGCAATAGTTGCAAGAGCAATAGTTGGTGACACGACCATGTGACGACACATTGATATATATCAAGATGATGGAGATCATGATGTCATGCCGGTGATGATGGAAATCATGACGATGCTTTGGAGATGGAGATCAAAGGCACAAGATGATGATGGCCATATCATGTCACATATTTTGATTGCATGTGATGTTTATCTTTTATACATCTTATTTTGCTTAGTTCGACGGTAGCTTTATAAGATGATCTCTCACTAATTATCAAGGTACAAGTGTTCTCCCCGAGTATGCACCATTGCGAAAGTTCTTCATGCTGAGACACCACGTGATGATCGGGTGTGATAGGCTCTACGTTCAAATACAACGGGTGCAAAACAGTTGCACATGCGGAATACTCAGGTTAAACTTGACGAGCCTAGCATATAACAGATATGGCCTCGGAACACTGAGACCGAAAGGTCGAGCGTGAATCATATAGTAGATATGATCAACATAGTGATGTTCACCACTGAAACTACTCCATCTCACGTGATGATCGGACATGGTTTAGTTGATATGGATCACGTGATCACTTAGAGGATTATAGGGATGTCTATCTAAGTGGGAGTTCTTAAGTAATATGATTAATTGAACTTAAATTTATCATGAACTTAGTCCTAGTAGTATTAGCATATCTATGTTGTAGATCAATAGCTCGCGTTTAGCTCTCCTGTTTTATTTTTGATATGTTCCTAGAGAAAACTAAGTTGAAAGATGTTAGTAGCAATGATGCGGATTGGATCCGTGATCTAAGGTTTATCCTCATTGCTGCACAGAAGAATTATGTTCTTGATGCACCGCTAGGTGACAAACCTATTGCAGGAGCAGATGCAGATGCTATGAACGTTCGACTAGCTCAATATGATGACTACTTGATAGTTTAGTGCACCATGCTTAAACGGCTTAGAATCGGGACTTCAAAGACGTTTTGAACGCCATGGACCATATGAGATGTTCCAGGATTTGAAGTTAATATTTCAAGCAAATACCCGAGTTAAGAGATATGAAGTCTCCAACAAGTTCTATAGCTAAAAGATGGAGGAGAATAGCTCAAGCAGTGAGCATGTGCTCAGATTGTCCGGGTACTACAATCGCTTGAATCAAGTGGGAGTTAATCTTCCAGATCAAATAGTGATTGACAGAATTCTCTAGTCACCATCACTAAGTTAGTAGAACTTCGTGATGAACTATAATATGCAAGGGATAACGGAAATGATTCCCAAGCTCTTTGTGATGCTGAAATCGACGAAGGTAGAAATCAAGAAAAGCATCAAGTGTTGATGGTAAACAAAACCACTAGTTTCAAGTAAAGGGACAAAGGGAAGAAAGGGGAACTTCAAGAAGAACGGCAAGCAAGTTGCTGCTCAAGTGAAAAAAACCAAGTCTGGACTTAAGCCTGAAACTGAGTGCTTCTACTGCAAATGGACTAGTCACCGGAAGCGGAACTACCCCAAGTAATTGGCGGATAAGAAGGATGGCAAAGTGAACATAGGTATATTTGATATACATGTTATTGGTGTGTACTTTACTAGTGTTTATAGCAACCCCTCAGTATTTGATACTAGTTCAGTTGCTAAGAATAGTAACTCGAAACGGGAGTTGCAGAATGAACAGAGACTAGTTAAGGGTGAAGTGACGATATGTATTGGAAATGGTTCCAAGATTGATATGATCATCATCGCACACTCCCTATACTTTCGGGATTAGTGTTAAACCTAAAATAAATGTTATTTAGTGTTTTCATTGAGCATGAATATGATTGGATCATGTTTATTGCAATACGGTTATTCATGTAAGTTAGAGAATAATTGTTGTTCTGTTTACATGAATAAAACCTTCTATGGTCATACACCCAATGAAAATGGTTTGTTGGATCTCGATCGTGGTGATACACATTTTCATAATATTGAAGCCAAAAGATGCAAAGTTAATAATGATAGTGCAACTTATTTGTGGCACTGCCGTTTAGGTCATATTGGTGTGCCTCATGGGCAAGATGACTAAGACTCCGTTCTCCGGAACAATGGAGCGAGTAACAGATTTGTTGGAAATCATACATACTGATGTATGTGGTCCGATGAATATTGAGGCTCACGGCAGGTATCATTATTTTCTGATCTTCACAGATGATTTGAGCATATATGAGTATATCTACTTGATGAAACACAAGTCTGAAACATTTGAAAAGTTCAAAGAATTTTAGAGTGAAGTGGAGAATCATCATAACAAAAATAGAAGTTTCTACGATATGATCGCAGAAGTAAAATATTTGAGTTACGAGTTTGGCCTTCAGTTAAAACAATGGGAAATAGTTTCACTACTCACGCCACCTGGAACACCACAGTGTAATGGTGTGTACAAACGTTGTAACCGTACTTTATTACATATGATGCGATCTATGATGTCTCTTACCGATTTACCACTATCGTTTTGGGGTTATGCATTAGAGACAGCTACATTCACGTTAAATAGGGCACCATCTAAATCCGTTGAGACGACACCGTATGAACTATGGTTTGGCAAGAAACCTAAGCTGCCGTTTCTTAAAGTTTGAGGTTGCAATGCTTATGTGAAAAAGTTTCAACCTGGTAAGCTCAAACCCAAATCGGAGAAATGAGTCTTCATAGGATACCCAAAAGAAAATGTTGGGTACACCTTCTATCACAGATCTGAAGGCAAGATATTCATTGCTGAGTATGGATCCTTTCTAGAGAAGGAGGTTCTCTCAAAAGAAGTGAGTGGGAGGAAAATAGAACTTGATGAGGTAAATGTACCTGCTCCCTTATTGGAAAGTAGTTCATCACAGAAATCTGTTCATGTGACTACTACACCAATTAGTGAGGAAGCTAATGATGATGATCATGTAACTTAAGATCAAGTTACTACCGAACCTCGTAGGTAAACCAGAGTGAGATCCGCACCAGAGTGGTACAGTAATCCTGTTCTGGAGGTCATGTTACTTGACCATGATGAACCTACGAACTATGATGAAGCGATGATGAGCCCAGATTCCGCGAAATGGCTTGAGGCCATGAAATCTGAGATGAGATCCATGTATAAGAACAAAGTATGGACTTTGATTGACTTGCCCAATGATCGGCGAGCCATTGAGATTAAATGGATCTTCAAGAGGAAGACGGGCGCTGATAGTAGTGTTACTATCTACAAAGCTAGAATTGTCGCAAAAGGTTTTCGACAAGTTCAAGGTATTGACTACGATGAGAGTTTCTCACTCGTATCTATGCTTAAGTCTGTCCGAATCATGTTAGAAATTGCCGCATTTTATGAAATCTGGCAAATGGATAAACAAAACTACATTCCTTAATGGATTTATTAAAGAAGAGGTGTATATGATGCAACCAGAAGGTTTTGTCAATCCTAAAGGTGCTAACAAAATATGCAAGCTCCAGCGATCCATCTATGGACTGGTGCAAGCATCTCGGAGTTGGAATATACGCTTTGATAAGTTGATCAAAGCATATAGTTTTATACAGACTTGCGGTGAAGCATGTATTTACAGGAAAGTGATTGGGAGCACTACAGCATTTCTGATAAGTATATGTGAATGACATATTGTTGATCGAAGATAATGTAGAATTATTCTGCAAAGCATAAAGGAGTGTTTGAAAGGAGTTTTTCAAAGAAACACCTTGGTGAAGCTGCTTACATATTGAGCATCAAGATCTATAGAGATAGATCAAGACGCTTGATAAGTTTTTCAATGAGTACATACCTTGACAAGATTTTGAAGTAGTTCAAAATGGAACAGTCAAAGAAAGAGTTCTTGCCTGTGTTACAAGGTGTGAAACTGAGTAAGACTCAAGGCCCGACCACGGTAGAAGATAGAAAGAGAACGGAAGTCATTCCCTATGCCTTGGCCATAGGTTCTATAAAATATGCCATCTTGTGTACCAGATCTATTGTATACCCTACACTGTTTTTGGCAAGGGAGTACAATAGTGATCTAGGAGTAGATCACTGGACAACGGTCAAAATTATCCTTAGTGGAATAAGGATATGTTTCTCGATTATGGAGGTGACAAAAAGGTTCATCATAAAGGGTTACGTCGATGCAAATTTTAACACTGATCCAAATGACTCTAAATCTCAATCTGGATACATATTGAAAGTGGGAGCAATTAGCTAGAGTAGCTCCATGCAGAGCATTGTTGACATAGAAATTTGCAAAATACTTACGGGTCTGAATGTGGCAGACCCATTGACTAAACTTCTCTCACAAGCAAAACATGATCACACCTTAGTACTCTTTGGGTGTTAATCACATAGCGATGTGAACTAGATTATTGACTCTAGTAAACCCTTTGGGTGTTGGTCACATGTCGATGTGAACTATGGGTGTTAATCACATGGTGATGTGAACTATTGGTATTAAATCACATGGCGATGTGAACTAGATTATTGACTCTAGTGCAAGTGGGAGACTGAAGGAAATATGCCCTAGAGGCAATAATAAAGTTATTATTTATTTCCTTATATCATGATAAATGTTTATTATTCATGCTAGAATTGTATTAACCGAAAACATAATACATGTGTGAATACATAGACAAACAGCGTGTCACTAGTATGCCTCTACTTGACTAGCTCGTTGATCAAAGATGGTTATGTTTCCTAACCATAGACATGAGTTGTCATTTGATTAACGAGATCACATCATTAGGAGAATGATGTGATTGACTTGAACCATTCCGTTAGCTTTGCACTTGATTGTTTAGTTTGTTGCTATTGCTTTCTTCATGACTTATACATGTTCCTATGACTATGAGATTATGCAACTCCCATTTACCGGAGGAACACTTTGTGTGCTACCAAAAGTCACAACGTAACTGGGTGATTATAAAGGTGCTCTATAGGTGCCTCCAAAGGTACTTGTTGTGTTGGCGTATTTCGAGATTAGGATTTGTCACTCCGATTGTCGGAGATGTATCTCTAGGCCCACTCGGCAATGCACATCACTATAAGCCTTGCAAGCATTGCAACTAATGAGTTAGTTGCAGGATGATGTATTACGGAACGAGTAAAGAGACTTGCCGATAACGAGATTGAACTAGGTATTCAGATACCGACGATCGAATCTCGGGCAAGTAACATACCGATGACAAAGGGAACAACGTATGTTGTTATGCGGTTTGACCGATAAAGATCTTCGTAGAATATGTAGGAGCCAATATGAGCATCCAGGTTCCGCTATTGGTTATTGACCGGAGACGTGTCAAGGTCATGTCTACATAGTTGTCGAACCCGTAGGGTCCGCACGCTTAAAGTTCGATGACGGTTATATTATGAGTTTATGTGTTTTGATGTACCGAAGATAGTTCGGAGTCTTGGATGAGATCGGGGACATGACGAGGAGTCTCGAAATGGTCGAGACATAAAGATCGATATATTGGACGACTATATTCGGACACCGTAAAGGTTCCGAGTGATTCGGGTATTTATTGGAGTACCGGGGAGTTACGGGAATTCGCCGGGGAGTGTATGGGCCTTATTGGGCTGTAGGGGAAAGAGAGAGAGGCAGGCCGCGCGCCCCCCAAGGCCTAGTCCGAATTGGACTAAGGGGAAGGGCTGCGCCCCCTCCTTCCTTCTCTTCTCTTTTCCCTTTCCTTCTCTCCTACTCCTACTACTTGGAAGGGCTCCTAGTTCCACTAGGAAAGGGGAAATCCTACTCCTGGTGGGAGTAGGACTCCCCTAGGGAGCGCCATAGAGAGGGCCGGCCCCTCCCCTCCTCCACTCCTTTATATACGTGGCCAGGGGGCACCCCGTATACACAAAAATTGATCTCTTGATCTCTTAGCCGTGTGCGGTGCCCCCTCCCCCACCATAATCCACCTCGATCATATCGTAGCGGTGCTTAGGCGAAGCCCTGCGTCGGTAGAACATCATCGTCGTCACCACGCCGTCGTGCTGACGAAACTCTCTCTCAACACTCGGCTGGATCGGAGTTCGAGGGACATCATCAAGTTGAACGTGTGCAGAACTCAGAGGTGACGTGCGTTCGGTACTTGATCGGTCAGATCGTGAAGACGTACGACTACATCAACCGCGTTGTGCTAACGCTTACGCTTTCGGTCTACGAGGGTAAGTGGACACACTCTCCCCTCTCATTACTATGCATCACCATGATCTTGCGTGTGCATAGTATTTTTTGAAATTACTACGTTCCCCAACACACTTACCTCATCAAGTTCTACTTTCCTCCCCCTCACTTCTCTCGAGAGAAACTCCTTCTCTAGAAAGGATCCATTCTCAGCAACAAATATCTTGCCTTCGTCTGTGATAGAAGGTGTACGCAACAGTTACTTTTGGGTATCCTATGAAGACGCACTTCTCCGACTTGGGTTTGAGCTTATCAAGATGACACTTTTTCACATAAGCATCGCAACCCCAAACTTCAAGAAACGACAGCTTAGATTTCTTGCTAAACCATAGTTCATACGGTGTCTTCTCAACGGATTTAGATGGTGCCCTTTTTAATGTGAATGCAACTGTCTCTAATGCATAACCCCAAAACGATAGTGGTAAATCGGTAAGAGACATCATAGATTGCACTATATCAAATAAAGTACGGTTATGACGTTCGGACACACCATTACACTGTGGTGTTCCAGGTGGCATGAATTTGTGAAACTATTCCACGTTGTTTTAATTGAAGACCAAACTCGTAACTCAAATATTCGCCTCTGCGATCAGATCACAGAAACTTTATTTTCTTGTTACGATGATTTTCCACTTCACTCTGAAATTCTTTGAACTTTTCAAATGTTTCAGACTTATGTTTCTTCAAGTAGATATACCCATATCTACTCAAATCATGTGTGAAGGTCAGAAAATAACAATACCCACCGCGAGCCTCAACACTCATCGGACTGCATACATCAGTATGTATTATTTCCAACAAGTCTGTTGCTTGCTCCATTCTTCCGGAGAACGGAGTCTTAGTCATCTTGCCCGTGAGGCATGGTTCGCAAGCATCAACCGATTCATAATCAAGTGATTCCAAAAGCCCATCAACATGGATTTTCTTCATGTGCTTTACACCAATATGACCTAAATGGCAGTGCCACAAATAAGTTGCATTATCATTATTAACTTTGCATCTTTTGGCTTCAATATTATGAATATGTGTATCACTACGATCGAGATTCAATAAACCATTCACCTTGGGTGTATGACCATTGAAGGTTTTATTCATGTAGACAGAACAACAATAATTATTCTTTGACTTTAAATGAATAAATGTATTGCAATAAACATGATCAAATCATATTCATGCTTAACGCAAACACCAAATAACATTTATTTAGGTTCAACACTAATCTCGAAAGTATAGGGAGTGTGCGATGATGATCATATCAATCTTGGAACCACTTCCAACACACATCGTCACTTCACCCTTAACTAGTGTCTGTTCATTCTGCAACTCCCGTTTCGAGTTACTAATCTCAGCAACTGAACTAGTATCAAATACTGAGGGGTTGCTATAAACACTAGTAAAGTACACATCAATAATATGTATATCAAATATACATTTGTTCACTTTTCCATCCTTCTTATCCGCCAAATACTTGGGGTAGTTCTGCTTCCAGTGACCCATCCCTTTGCGGTAGAAGCACTTAGTCTCAGGCTTAGGTCTAGACTTGGGCTTCTTCACTTGAGCAGCAACTTGCTTGCCGTTCTTCTTGAAGTTCCCCTTCTTCCCTTTTCCCTTTTCTTGAAACTAATGCTCTTGTCAACCATCAACACTTGATGCTTTTCTTGATTTCTACCTTCGTCGATTTCTGCATCACGAAGAGCTTGGGAATCGTTTCTGTTATCCCTTGCATATTATAGTTCATCACCAAGTTCTAGTAATTTGGTGATAGTGACTAGAGAACTTTGTCAATTACTATCTTATCTAGAAGATTAACTCCCACTTGATTCAAGCAATTGCAGTACCCAGACAATCTGAGCACATGCTCACTAGTTGAGCCATTTCTCCTCCATCTTTGTAGGCAAAGTACTGTCAGAGGTCTCCTACCTCTCGACACGGGCATGAGTATGAAATACCAATTTCAACTCGTGGAACATCTTATGTGCTTCGTGGCGTTCAAAACATTTTTGAAGTCCCGGTTCTAAGCCGTAAAGTATGGTGCACTAAACTATCAAGTAGTTATCATACCGAGCTTTTGTCAAAATGTTCATAACATCTGCATATGCTCCTGCAATAGGTCCGTCACCTAGCGGTGCATCAAGGACATAATTCTTCTGTGCAGCAATGAGGATAATCCTCAGATCATGGATCCAATCCGCATCATTGCTACTAACATCTTTCAATTTATTTTTCTCTAGGAACATAATAAACGGGGAAGCTATGTGCGAGCTATTGATCTACAACATAGATATGCAAATACTATCAGGACTAAGTTCATGATAAATTTAAGTTCAATTAATCATATTACTTAAGAAAGATAGACATCCCTCTAGTCATCTAAATGATCACGTGATCCAAATCAACTAAACCATGTCCGATCATCACGTGAGATGGAGTAGTTTTCAATGGTGAACATCACTATGTCGATCATATCTACTATATGATTCATGCTCGACCTTTCGGTCTCTAGTGTTCCGAGGCCATATCTGCATATGCTAGGCTCGTCAAGTTTAACCCGAGTATTTCTGCGTGTGCAAAACTGTCTTACACCCGTTGTAGATGAACGTTGAGCTTATCACACCTGATCATCACGTGGTGTCTCGGCATGATGAACTTTGGCAATGGTGCATACTCAGGGAGAACACTTTTACCTTGAAATTTAGTGAGAGATCATCTTACAATGCTACCATCAAACAAAACAGAATAAGATGCATAAAGGATAAACATCACATGCAATAAAAATATGTGGCATGATATGGCCATTATCATCTTGTGCTTTTGATCTCCATCTCCAAAGTACTGTTATGATCTTCATTGTTACCGGCATGACACCATGATCTCCATCATCTTGATCTCTATCAACGTGTCATCACATGATCGTCTCACCAACTATTGCTCTTGCAACTATTGCTATCGCATAGCGATAAAGTAAAGCAATTATTTGGCACTTGCATCTTATGCAATAAAGAGACAACCATAAGGCTTCTGCTAGTTGCTGATAACTTCAAAAAAACATGATCATTTTATACAACAATTTATATATTATCATGTGTTGACCATATCACATCACAACATACCCTGCAAAAACAAGTTAGACGTCATCTACTTTGTTGTTGCAAGTTTTACGTGGCTGCTACGGGCTGAGCAAGAACCGTTCTTACCTACGCATCAAAACCACAATGATCGTTAGTCAAGTTAGTGTTGTTTTAACCTTCTCAAGGACAGGGCGTAGCCACACTCGGTTCAACTAAAGTTGGAGAAACTGACACCCGCTAGCCACCTGTGTGCAAAGCACGTTGGTAGAACCAGTCTCGCGTAAGCGTACGCGTAATGTCGGTCCGGGCCGCTTCATCCAACAATACCGCCGAACCAAAGTATGACATGCTGGTAAGCAGTATATATGACTTGTAACGCCCACGAGTCACTTGTGTTCTACTCGTGCATATAACATCTACGCACAAAACCTGGCTCTGATACCACTATTGGGGAACGTAGTAATTTCAAAAGTTTCCTACGTACACGCAAGATCATGGTGATACATAGCAACAAGAGGAAAGAGTATCATCCACGTACCCTCGTAGACCATAAGCGGAAGCATTATGAGAACGCGGTTGGTGTAGTCGAACGTCTTCATGATCCGACCAATCCAAGTACCGAACGCACGGCACCTCCGAGTTCAGCACACGTTCAGCTCGATGACGTCCCATGAACTCCGATCCAGCGGAGCTTCACGGGAAAGTTCCGTCAGCATGATGGCGTGTTGATGGTGATGATGTTGCTACCGACGTAGGGCTTCGCCTAAGCACCGCTACGATATGATCGAGGTGGATTATGGTGGAGGGGGGCACCGCACAGGGCTAAGGGATCAATGGTCAACTTGTGTGTTCTAGGGTGCCCCCTGCCCCTGTATATAAAGGAGCAAGGGGAGGGGGCCGGCGGCCTCATAGGATGCGCCCCAAGGGGGGAATCCTACTCCTACTAGGAGTAGGTTTCCCCTTTCCTAGTCCAACTAGGAGGGGAAGGAAAGAGGAGTAGGGGAGAAGGAAAGAGGGGGCCGGCCCCCAAAGCCCTAAACCAATTCGGTTTGGGCCTAGGGGGGCGCACCCCACACTTCCTTGCTGCCCTCTCTTTTCACTAAGGCCCATGAAGGCCCATTGACCTCTCTGACGAATTCCTGCAACTCTCCGGTACTCCAAAAAATACCCGAATCACTCGGAACCTTTCCGATGTCCGAATATAGTCGTCCAATATATCGATCTTTACGTCTCGACCATTTTGAGACTCCTCGTCATGTCCCCGATATCATCCGGGACTCCGAACTACCTTCGGTACATCAAAACACATAAACTCATAATACCGATCGTCACCAAACTTTAAGCGTGCGGACCCTACGGGTTCGAGAACTATGTAGACATGACCGAGACACGTCTTCGGTCAATAACCAATAGCGGAACCTGGATGCTCATATTGGCTCCCACATATTCTACGAAGATCTTTATCGATCAAACCGCATAACAACATACGTTGTTCCCTTTGTCATAGGTATGTTACTTGCCCGAGATTCGATCGTCGGTATCTCAATACCTAGTTCAATCTCGTTACCAACAAGTCTCTCTACTCATTCCATAATACATCATCCCGCAACTAACTCATTAGTTACAATACTTGCAAGGCTTATAGTGATGTGCATTACCGAGTGGGCCTAGAGATACCTCTCCGACAATCAGAGTGACAAATCCTAATCTTGATATACAACAACTCAACAAGTACCTTTGGAGACACTTGTAGAGCACCTTTATAAGCACCCAGTTACGTTGTGACGTTTGGTAGCACACAAAGTGTTCCTCCGGTAAACGGGAGTTGCATAATCTCATAGTCAAAGGAACATGTATAAGTCATGAAGAAAGCAATAGCAACATACTAAACGATCAAGTGCTAAGCTGACGGAATGGGTCAAGTCAATCACATCATTCTCCTAATGATGTGATCCCGTTAATCAAATGGCAACTCATGTCTATGGTTAGTAAACTTAACCATCTTTGATTAATGAGCTAGTCAAGTAGAGGCATACTAGTGACACTATGTTTGTCTATGTATTATGTTTCCGACTAATACAATTCTAGCATGAATAATAAACATTTATCATGAAATAAGGAAATAAATAATAACTTTATTATTGCCTCTAGGGCATATTTCCTTCAGATGGCTCGGTCGGGGCCTTCGTCTTTAGATGTTAGGCTTAGGTGAGAGGTCTGGGTATATGGCCCAGATTGCACCCCTTCATCATATGGATACGAGTAGCGGCAGATTGCCAAGATGGTGGATTCAGGCATAATGTTGTTCTACTTTGTAAGATCCTCGAGGATAATCAATAAAATGGCTTCATGCATCTCCTAGATGCAGAGGCCGGGGGTCATCCTCCTTTTCTAAAAAAAGAACGGAAGTTTGTTCATGTTGTTCACTTTTGCAGAATGGTGGAATAGTTAGTGGAGCAGAAGGGGGGTTAGCCTTGGTTACTCTCGGAAAGGTACATATTATGAAAAGGAAAAACCAAGGCAATGGAGAGGAGATAGCGCACAGATTGCATGTTTTAGAGAGGCAATTGATCTATGTGAGCTCTCTGATTTAGGTTATAGAGGTTTGGATTGGACATTGAGCGCAATGCGGTGGAGAATATTGTAGGGTCAGGTTCTATCGTACCCTTGCTACTGCTGATTGGTTAGAGAGGTTCCCTTTTGCATCTATGAAGCATCTAACGGCGGTAAAGTCTGATCATAGTCCTATCATGCTTATGAATGAGATGAAACCACAGAATCGTAAGATCGCCTGGGAGAGACCATTTCGGTTTGAGTGTGGGAATCTCATGAGGAGTTTGGGGAGGTTTTGGAGGAAGCGTGGAGAGCTACACCTAGGTGTGCAATAGTGAATGATTTGTCTAAGAAGTTATCATCTGTGGCTGGGGCGATGAAGGAGTAGAACACGAGTAGTTTTGGTTTAGTTGGAAATGAGATGAGGCGGCTATGTAAGAAACTTGCTACGTTGCGTGAGGACCCATCTCGAGTAGGTCCATCTGAGGAAGGGAAGAAGGTTGAAGGCAGGATGATTGGACTATGTTATAGAGAGGAGGTCATGTGGAGTCAGCGATCCCGCAAACTTCTCTTTAGCAAGACGAAGTAAGAACAGAACTACAAAATTGACAAAATCTAATGGCACAACTTGCGATGTGACTGTAAGAATTGTTGTAACGTCTTAGTCGATTCAGGCTGACGGTTCCATGTTATATACTGGGAATAAACCCATCATGATGTATACAAAGTCCTCTATTACATAGCTTGTAGATCAAGCAAGGAGAGATAGAATACATGAAGAATAAGTTACATGAGATAGACTAGGAGATACAGGTGCGCCTACAGTCTATTAACGTAACCCAATAAACCTCCTGAATAAGTCTTTTAACACCCTCCCTTAATCAGAACGGTTCGAAGTTGAGATTACGCTTGAATGCATCAAAACTCCTTGTTGGTAATGCTTTGGTAAAGTCATCTGCAATCTGATCTCTGGAGTGAACAAATATGACTTCCAGTTGTTTATTAGCAACTCTTTCTCGAACAAAGTGAAAATCTATCTCAATGTGCTTAGTCCTGGCATGGAAAACAGGGTTAGCAGAAAGATATGTAGCACCAAGATTATCACACCATAAACAGGGAGTCTGTCCACGAATCCCAAGTTCCTTTAGCATGGACTAGACCCAAATAATCTCAGTCGTAGCATTTGCTAGGGCCTTATACTCAGCTTCTATACTTGACCTTGAGACTGTAGCTTGTTTCTTTGCACACAACGAGATCAGATTTGGTCCATAGAACACTGCAAAACCTCCTGTTGATCGCCTATCATATGGACAACCTGCCCAGTCAGAATCAGAGAAAGCACTAACAAGAGTAGATGATGACTTACAAAAGTTTAGGCCAGTACTCGGGGCACTTTTAATATTATCTCAATATTTGCTTTGCAGCTATCCAGTGTGATGTGGTGGGTGCATGAAGAAACTAGCACACTTTATTAACAGCAAACAAAATATCTGGCCTAGTAAGAGTCAAGTACTGAAGTGCTCCTACTATGCTTCTGTATCTGGTGCCATCCTCTTGATTCAATAGTTCTCCATCTGTCAAAGATAACTTTGCTGTACTGGATAAAGGGGTTGATGATGGTTTGCAATTTTGCATGCCAACTCTAGTCAGAAGATCAGTTTCATACTTCTCTTGAGAGAGATGAAGGCCCTCCCTAGTTTTCTTCACTTCAATGCCAAGAAAGAAATGCAAGTCTCCTGGATCCTTAAGAGCAAATTCAGAGCTCAAGTCCTTTAGAAGCCCTGTTACAACCTTATATGAAGAGCTTGTAACAATGATACCATCAACATATATAAGTACAAAGATAGAGGTATTGCACTTATTATAGATAAACAGTGATGTGTCAGACTTGGAGGGAGCAAAACCAAGTTTCTGCAATTTCAGACTCAAACGTGAATACCATGCCATGGGAGCTTGCTTAAGACCATATATTGCTTTGTCAAGTTTGCACACGTGGAAAGGGGTATTCTTGTCTTGGAAACCAGGTGGTTGTTTCATGTATACTTCCTCTTCCAGAACACCATGAAGGAACACATTCTGCACATCTAGCTATCTCAAACTCCAACCCGTGGACACAGCAACCAACAAGACAAGATGAATGGTGGCAGCCTTGACAACTGGGCTAAAAGTGTCCTCATAATATATACCGTACCTTTGCTTAAAACCTTTAGCAACAATTCTGGCCTTGTAATGATCTATGGTTCCATCAGATTTCTTCTTAATTCTGTAAACCCACTTGCAATAAATCAAGTTTTTACCTCTCTGTGGAGGCACCAAATGCCAAGTTTTATTTTTCTGCAATGCAAGATATTCTTCCTCCATAGCCTTTTTCCAGAGTGCATCACCAAATTCTTCCTCAAGATTAGTTGGTTCTCCTATGGAACATGCTAACCATACTTAGTAACATGCTTATAATTAACAGGTTGAATCACTCCCTTTTGTAGACGTGTACGCGCTGGTATAGTTGGTGTTGTAGAGTTGGGCGGCCTAGATGATCCTGGTGCCTACGCAGAAGATCCAAGTGATTGCATAGAAGCATCTCTATCACTTGCCATATTTAATCCCGGCGCGGACGCATCGGACTCGAGCGGTCGGTGCAGATCTTCTGTGGCTGGCTCACGATGTGTAGATGTGTGAAGAGTTGCAGACGATCCCAACCCACAATCATTCGCCAATGATTGCGCAGCGACCGTAGGACGAGACACGCTAGTCCCAACCGCATAATTGTTGGGTCCCGAGCCGGACACAGGCTGCGCACGACGACGCGTATAAACGCGTGGTTCGCTAGCGAATCGCGAGACGGCTGGTGAAGCCCCACCACGCTGCGTGATAGATTATGTTAGGCCCGGGTCCACGCGTGCTGGATCACCGTGTTCTGGCGCGTCCTGACGCGGCGTAGATCCTGGAGAGGGTTCTTCAGGTGGCTGACACAGGGATCCCGCAGAGGATTCTTCCACAGAATTGTTCCCCAACGGATTACACATGAAATAACGCTCGTTTTGAGTGGAATGTTCACCGTTTTCTTCTTCTATTCCTGCTATACCATCTGCAACATCAGACAACTCACGTCCAGGATTAGTAGCAGGGTTAGTAAATTGATCATTGCTATTATCACCCCCGTGATCAATGCCGGTCAAATGTGATGGAAGAAGTAAAATTTTTTTGCGAAGGAGGGCTCCTACATTTGGATGAAGATGTTCAAAGGGAAATATGGTTTCATCAAAAACAACATCACGGGAAATATAGACACGACCAGTGGGAACATCAAGACACTTGACCCCTTTATGTTGTGGATTATAGCCGAGAAACACACACTATTTGGAGCGAAACATAAGCTTGCGATTATTGTAAGGGCGGAGATTAGGCCAACATGCACACCAAAAAACTCAAAGAGATTTATAATCTGGTTTGGTATGAAGTAAACGCTCTACCGGAGTTTCATTGTTGATGACACGACTAGGAAGCATATTGATAAGATAAACAGCTGTGAGAAAAGCTTCGTCCCAAAACTTAAGAGGCATGGAGGCACCGGCTAGAAGAGCTAAGCCTACCTCAACAATGTGTCGATGTTTACGTTCGACAGAACCGTTCTATTGATGAGCATGGGGACAAGAAACATGATGAGATATACCTAGTTGCTGAAAACAAGATTTGTTGAGTTTTTCATATTCACCTCTCCGGTCAGATTGGAGGGCAACAATTTTGCAATCAAATTTGCGTTCAACAAGTGATTTAAATTTTTCGATAACTTGAAAGACATCAGCTCGTTTCTTAAGAAGATAAATCCACGTGTATTTGTTATAGTCATCAATAAAACTAACATAATAAGTATGATGACCAACAGAGGTAGGGGCTGGACCCCACACATCAGAAAACACAAGTTGCAATGGTTGAAGAGAAATACTAGTGGAAATAGAATATGACAATTGATGAGATTTAGCTCTTTGACAAGAATCACAAATTGTTTCACTACGACGCTCACCAGCAAACGGGAGCTGATTATTTCTAAGCACTTGTTGAACTATAACAAAAGAAGGATGTCCTAAACGTGCATGCCATCTCTCCGGTGAAAGTTTAATGACACCATAAGCTTGTTTATTGGAACTTCAAAATCGAGGAATCAATGGATAAAGCCCTCCCACGCATCTACCTCGATAGAGAATTCTCCTCGTGATCTGATCCTTGATAAAAAGAAAAAGGGATGAAATTCAAGGAAAACTTTATTGTCAATGGCAATACGATGGACAGAGAGTAAATTTTGTGAAGCAGTAGGGATATGCAAGACTTTTTTAAGATGTAAATCTTTGTGTGGGGTTTTGATAATAGAATGAATAATATTACTAATCTGCATACCTGCTCCGTTTGCGCTATGCCGAGGACAACTACTACGAAAAGAAATGAGTCCGGTGAACTACACTTGCTTCTTGATATATGTGTGGGACAGAGGGCTCGTGGTACCTGTTGCCCGCCCTTCCTCCGCTTTGATAACCATGTGAACGGAGAGTGGGCAGAGCAAAAGGGAAGGAGGTCCTCATACGGAGTCGCACACTTGAGCAGTGCGGGAGACTGGAGAATGGGTCGGAGACTTGCTTCACATTTGGAATTACACAAAAAGATTTTTCATCGGAAAGAGGTCTATGAAATCTTCTAATCAATGGTGGGCCAATAATGAATTTTTTTTGCATATGTATTAAGACGCTTGGCCTGATTTCGAAATTGTCCAGAGTTTTATATGTTGTTTTCATTGCAAAATGATGGGTCTCCTTCCAGGTGCGTCCTTCCCGGTCCTCTCGTACTAGGGAAAGGTCCTCTCGGTGCTCTAACGCCCACACCGGATATGGACCGAACTGTCTCACGACGTTCTGAACCCAGCTCACGTACCACATTAATGGGCGAACAGCCCAAAAGCGGCATTGCCCTTCTTCACTCACGCGATATTGCTGGATCGGGCTTTCGCCCATTATCCAACATTCCCCACTGCTGCCCCCCGTGGGAGTCCGGGCCGTTCCACCACGACGTGCATATCGTGTTATTGCTCTTCGTCCTGCTTCTATCTGTCTCGCCATGATCCAAGCGGGCCTCGGTTTCTGTTTTCTTATTCGGGATCTTGCTTTTCATGGTTCTCATCTCTGCAACTCGCGATTTCGCGAGCTGCAGCTGCAGGTCACTCATACTGAGTTGACACCAATTGGTATGTCGACAGTGGTGCTACAGATCACATTACTGGTGAGCTAGACGAGTTGCTGCAACTATAGATCACTCATATGGAGTTGACACCAATTGGTATGTCGGCAGTGGTGCTACAGATCACACCAATTGGTATGTTGACATACCAATTGGTGTCAACTCCGTATGAGTGATCTGCAGCTGCAACAACTCATTTCTTTTGGTAGCTGTTGTCCTCGGCATAGCACCAATTGCAATCTTTAGCAATGTGATTTGTTTTCTTGCATATCTGACAGGGGCCATCAAGATCAAGATCATACCTCTGATACGTCTCCAACGTATCTATAATTTTTGATTGTTCCATGCTATATTATATTCTGTTTTGGACATTATTGGGCTTTATTATACACTTTTATATTATTTTTGGGACTAACCTATTAACCGGAGGCCCAACCCAGAATTGCTGTTTTTTGCCTATTTCAGATTTTCGCAAAAAAGAATATCAAACGGAGTCCAAACGGAATGAAACCTTCGGGAACGTGATTTTCGGAACGAACGTGATCCAGAGGACTTGGACCCTTGATACGTCTCCGTCGTATCTATAATTTTTGATTGTTCCATGTCAATATTCTACAACTTTCATATACTTTTGGCAACTTTTTATACTATTTTTGGGACTAACATATTGATCCAGTGCCCAGTGCCAGTTCCTGTCTGTTGCATGTTTTTTTTTCGCAGAATATCCATATCAAACAGAGTCCAAACGGGATAAAAACGTACGGAGCTTATTTTTGGAAAATATGGAAAATTTGGAAGGAAAATCAACGCGAACTAGTGCCCGAGGTGGTCACGAGGCAGGGGGCGCCCCCCCCTTAGGGTGTGCCCCTACCCTCGTGAGCCCACTGTAAGGCGGTTGACGCTCTTCTTTTGCCGCAAGAAAGCTAATATTCGGAAAAAAAATCACGGCGAAGGTTTCAGGCCAATCGGAGTTACGGATCTCCATATATACACGAAACGGTGAAACAGAGCGAGGAGAGAATGCATGTAGCAATCTGACCCGAATGGATCAAGTCTCTGTGCTTAAGTGTCATCCCTGGATCGGTATGCTGACACACACAGTACTCGAGGATTTATAACAGAGGTAAATCACATGTAAAAGTAACGTAAATACTATTACCTCAAATCCAAAATAGTGGAAGTAACAAGGTTGTGGATTCCCATCAACACCAACGGCAAAGTTGAGTGTAGAAATCGCAACCCTAACGTATCACTTACTCATCGTAAGATAATCCTGCAACATGAGACGTTGCAGCCACAAAGGGCCAGTACATTGAATGTACTGGCAAATTCACACTGTAGAGCAATGATGAATAATGGCTATCACTACATGCATATATGGCTGGTGGAAAAGCTCTACGGTTATAAGGTTTTTGCGAAAAGCCAATTTTTCCCTACTACAAAGGAATAAATTTTTATTTAACTATCATGGTGGTTGTTAATCATTGAGAATGGTTGACAGCATTCTCAATCCCAATTAAGTAACATCATTAAACCCAACAAAATTAATTTAAAGTAACATGATGAGATTCACATGATAATCCAAGTACTAGATACTCAAGACGTCCATAATCGGGGACACGGCTAATCATGATTAGTTTATACACTTTGCAGAGGTTTGCGCACTTTTCCCCACAAGACTCGATCTCCTCCATTGGATTTCTCGCACTACATGGTGTTTGAGAAACGGATGACCGAGACATAGTCTTTCAGAAGCGCTAGCACCTTACGATGGGTAGACCGTTACACCTACTTTCCCCTACATCTGCTAGTCTACCACTGTAAGAGTTCGCACGACTTAATCAACTATGCTATAGCCCATAATAGCTTGTGGCTGCACACAGAAGTGTCTAGTATGAAAAATCTCATGATCCCTTTGAGCCTGGATGGCGGTCCATAAAAAAACAGGCAATCCTGTTCTACCCAGGTGCCTAGACAGGCAAATCCTGGAATACCCAGGTACCTCAATTCACCCAGATGTGTGTTTAAGTTGCCACCTTAAGTAAACCATTAATTAACAATCTCACATCTGTCATGAATACTCTCAAAACCCAATCCACGTCTACGAGCATAGCATGGCACTATAAGCATAACGTAATAGTAACTCCCAAGTTTTGAATGCAGGGCAAATAGGTTCCTACCTCATCAACTACTTCCCAATACCCACATGTCATCAATCCTACTCATGCAATGTTTGAGGGTGAAACTAATGCATAAATACTGGGTATGAAAGGGGATATGATCAAAGTGTGAACTTGCCTGCAATGTTGATGAAGATGATTCGCACTCATAACTCTTGATAGTTCTATTCGTCACACTCCGGTGAATCTATCGTAAGCAAGCAATAGTAACCACACATAAGAAATCACTCAAATGATCAGAAAGAACGAAGAAGACGAATCGGAAAACACCAAAACCAAGCAAATACTCTTGCAACATAAAAAATTTTCTAACATTACCAAAATTATGTGAATTTGGCCTTATCAGAAAGTTTAAGTCAAGAGCTTCGATTTGCAAAAAGAATCAACTAAATCGGAGTTACGAAACTCAAGTTGTGATCAAAAAAAAGTTTGAATATAAAACAAAATTCGAAATTTGAAAATTTCAAAAAGTTGATGTGATAGGTTCACTGGATAGGTGAAAACAAGACGAAGCTATAGGCGCTGGTTTCATCTAATTTGGATAAACGAGTGAAAAGTTATGGCTATTTAAAAAATCAGGGCCAAGCTGTTTTACGAAAGAAAAATAACTACGGTTAAGGTCTAACGTATAAATACGTAGGCTAATTGATAATCTAATTATTCTATCATATTAGTCTAAATAATAATAAACTACGGAAGTATAAGAAGAAGAAAAACAAAGAGGTCTATATTTATTGGTGGAAAAGAGGCTTAGAGGTCAAAGGCTAGGAAATGTGGAACTAAACATAGACGAAAATATACAAAACAGAGAAGAAAAGAGGCGGATGGGCCTAAAGGCCTTCGGCCGGCCGCACGCGCACGCTGTGGCTACGTTTTAAAAAAAACAAAATCGGCCTAAGAGAAAAAAAATGAAAAGGCTGGCTGGGCCTGGCCCATATAGGATAAAGAAAAAAATAGGGCACCCGCTGGTACTATGATGCGCACGTGAGCTGTGACACCCAAAATTTTTGACCTTGTTTTATTAATTAAAATTTTTCCAGGAAATTAAAACTTTTATTTTCTGGGCTCCCTTTTGATTTTTTTTAAAAACCACTTTCTTCCTTGTTATAATGGAATTTTTCCCCAAGTGAAAACTTTTCAAATATGTTATTGGACTTGTTTAACCTCTTAAGAAAAACTTTTCTTTTATCAGTATAACTAATTACATAATTAATTTGCTTGATCTTTATTTTCTTGAAAAATGGTTTTTCAAGGTTATATGGCCATATTTGAACTACAACCATTTGATAAATTCACATAATATTCCAACCAAAATTTGGAGATGTCATGTGATGTTTTTAAATCACTTTTATACAAAAATATCTTTTATTCATGAAATATTTTGAGCTCTGCATCAATTTTTCTTCTCTGGTCCAGAGTGCAAATTTGCACTACAACCCATTTAAATATTTCTTTCTGGCCTCCACAAAAATTATGGGATGTTGGTAGTAGCATATGATTCAACTTTATGCAAAAACCCAGTGATGTTCTTTGAAAAAATTTGAGTGAATCAACCTCTTTTCCATTCTGGTCCAGTCTTGTGATTTCTACTGCAACCCTATTTATTTTTGCTCCAATGACCTTGTGCTTTCTCCTGCTTATAGTCCTCCCTACCAAACCCTTAAGTCCAGGAGCATGCACCCTTTGGGTCATTTTTGGTTCATGAAATAATGCCATTTATCTCCTGTCCAGAATTAAAGTTTTGTAAAACTTGCACTAGCAAGTTTCTCCTTTTGTCCAAATGACCTCACCACTCTCTCTTGCATCTAAGGAGACCCTGATCTGGAGTTTTTGGCCACTCCAAGACCTGCCCAAGTGCCCTTAGAATTTTGTCAAACACCTAGAGTGCATGAACAGCTTTGACATGAATTTTGACATTGCACTGTGAGCTTGCACCTTTGATCAAACCAACTTGTCCACTAGGCTCCCAGTTACTCCTAACCTGGGTCTGTTTAGTTCCAGCCTCACCCAAGCCCTGTAGCAGGCCTTGGCATTACGACGAGCACCTCCCGTGCACGCCCAGAGCGCGAGCAGAGCGTGCGTTTGGCACGCGTTTTGCACGTGCCGCGCCCGAGCCGACGCGTCGCGCCCCTGGCCTTGCCACCACTGCAGAACCACGCCACGCACATCCCTCCTCACCGCTTCACGCCAAGCCGCCCCTCACCACGCCCCGGCAGGCCAAGAGCTAGCCGCCGCAGCCGCCCGACAGCCTCTGCACTGGTCAGCGCCGCCCGAGCCACTCCCGCTCGCCAGCTCGCCCCTGGAGCAGTGCCCACTCGTCCGCTAGCTCCTGCCGTCATCCCCAGCCACGCCACGTTGCCTGCAAGCTATATAATGGCGGTCATCGGCGACCTTATCCACGGCCGCCGCGGAACCGCCTTGGCTCGCCCATTTAAGGAGCCCCGAGCTCATCTCCGCACGCAGGCAGTCCCAAGCCATCTCCCGAGGACCCCCATTGGCAGCCAATCGATCCGGGGAGGTCTCCTTCCCCACCTCCGGCAACCGCAGCCGCCGCCACTGCCCCGGCCATTTCGGCACCACCAGGGCCTCCCACTCTCCGTTCTCTTCACCAGGAACCCCACCATCCTCCCGTGAGCCCTTCCCCCTACTCGATTTTGATCGGGAACCACCGTAGCCCCAAACTCACTTTGCTCCCGAAGCTCCCTCCGTCGCGAAGCTCACCGCCGACGACTTCTTCCACCCATGTTGACCCAACGACCACCGTGAAGACCGCCTTGGTCTCGCGGATCCATCCAGACCCTCTGGAACCCGCGGGGAGCCGCCGTTCGCCGGCGACGACCGTCGTTGCCCTGCCTCCGTTCGGGCAGAGGAAGAGGAGGGAGAAATAGACTAGTCAAACCTGACCAGTGGGCCCCCTGGACCCACTGTCAGTGACCCTGTACCTATCCACGTGGGTTAAGTGAAGGCGTAATCCACCCCAGTACGTTTCCCCCGCTCCGAAAGCGTATTTCCCCTCTGAAACGTTTTCTTTTCTATTTTATTTTATATAACAGCTTTTGACCACAACTTTGACTGCCTATAACTTTTTAAATATAACTCTAAATGAATTAATTCTTTTTCCTACATCTCTCAAATATTGTCTAGTTTATTTTAAGATTTATTTGAAAATTTTCCAAACAACTTTTTTGTACTGTTTTTGAAATATGTGTTATTTGCATATTTTTGAAAATAGGATTTTGGAAGAGAAGAAAACTTTCAAAAGTTTTGGAGAGCACCTCACCCCTCCACAACTTAAAGGCAAGCATTCTGAACCCTGGCATAATATTTTGCATGCATTGTTTGACACAATTATAACACCACCCTATTTCGGAGAACTCGTTATTTTATGTGGTGATACGATCAGTTGCATAAATGCATATTATTGATTTCCTTGCTGTTGGAAATGAATACACTTGTGATGGAAATCATTCTCATGTGCCTTGCATGCATGCCGGAAAGGAAATCCGGGAAAGCCCCTGCCTTGGGTAGGCGTAAGCTTGTCGCCGGTCTTCGTCGAGACGGTTATGTACGGTATGGCATGGTAAGGTACAATGGGTGATGATTTTGTTGGTTGAAATATTTCTGTTATACATGTCATGCAGGGAATTTATAAACCTCCTGAGTCGACCGTAGATCGAGTCTTGTTCCAGTAACCCCCATACTTGCTATGTACTACCACTTGTCCCTGCCGCAGGTAGGGTATGGTTCAGTAAGTCGTCAACCCCTTTCAAGCACACACCATACAGAGAGGCCATGGTGGAAGATACCGGTTGTAGCTGGTAGGCAGGCCACCTGGTCCGGGGGCATGGGTGTTTCCGGTTGGGACCGAGAGGGGAGGCCACCCCTTAGAGCGCGCGATATAAATTTGTTCCCATGCTACGCGAGGTTGTAGCCTCCCCACTTAGAGTTTTGCTTAACAAGTGTCGTGGGTGATTCCAGACACCGATGAGTTAAGCTGGTGTGTGCAAGTTAGGCGTGTTTTCAACTAAAAGGCCGTAGACGGAATTAGTCCCGATGGACTAAAGGAATCCGTTACTCGTGGGTAAAGAGTACACCCTCTGTAGAGATTAAACCTATTCGAATAGCCGTGTCCATGGTTAAGGATTACAGTCTGGGATGGGTCAAGTGTTGGTCTTGGTGTCGGTCTTCGGAGGAGATATTGTTGACCAAACTTGGATACCGACTAGTTACTTGTGAGGACCATGATTATTATTTTGTGATGGACTAACCCGTTGCATTATCTGTATTATCGAGTATCCCTGGGACGGTTCTACCTCCTGGATATTCATTGTGATCATTTATTTTATGAGCCCTTTATGTGGTGTCGCTCAGACGCCTGACTGTGGCATTTTTTTTAAAGCCCTTTATGTGGTGTCGCTCAGACGCCCGACTGTGGCATTTCTTTTAAAGCCTTTTATGTGGTGTCGCTCAGACGCCCGACTATGGCATTTCTTTTAAAGCCCTTTATGTGGTGTTGCTCAGACGCCCGACTGTGGCATTTCTTTTAAAGCCCTTTATGTGGTGTCGCTCAGACGCCCGACTGCGGCATTTTATTCCCACTCCATTACTGCTTATTCATGTTGCATGAAAATAACCTGCTTGCATGCATAAAAGATGTTTTATTTATGACTGACGATGTGATAATAGAATTTTTCAGTGCATGATTATCAATTATATTATCCCAGTGTTCATAATGTTTGCGAGTACATTCAAAGTACTCACTAGCTTGTCCCTGGCTATTGTCTTGGCCAGATTGCTTGCTTGGAGAGGAGCATGGCGATGACAGCCTCGGGACCTAAGCAACGTTGATAGCAGCCTCGCGAAGATAGGAGTTAACCTGGTCAGCTGTTCCTGTGGGAAATGGAGTCCCATAGACACTGATGTCTCACAAACCGCTTTCGCCATCGACCACTAGAAACCCAATTGTTGTACTCACAGGCCAGAATGGTCTTGTACTACATATGTTGTATTTTTGCTTGGAATTTCTGTATCAAGTTGGTGCCTCATCAGCTAACAGTTATCCTGGGGCTGGTGGGTACAACGGCCATTTTCTGGAATTTAAAACCGGAAAACCGGTCGTGACAGACTTGGTATCAGAGCCAGGCTGACCATTGGCTAATCCTATCTTAGCCGGGTCTATAAACTTAGGCAAACCAACCCACCAAACCATAACCACACCCCAGCCAAGCTTCTCGTGCAAGATAGCCACACAGTGACCCAACACCTTTTTGGCAGTCGGTGCCCAACCTATCAACCTAACCTGTCACTCATGCGCCAGTGATCGAATCTTAAATAGTCCTTTCTCGCAAGCGTGCAAAGGAAGACTCCGTCCCCTTTTTCCTATAAAAAGGGGCACGCTAGCCCCAACACAGCACAGCACAGCCTCTACCCTAAACCAAGCTACAATGCCTGGCCCTCTCGTGCACAATGAGACCACGGCAACCAACCTTGGAGGCTTTGTGACCATACTCGCAAACCTCACCCGTCGTGCCTATGCGTTAGAAGAGCCCCCAGAATATGTTGTGTACCAAGGACCCATGAGCGGTGAGAACCGTCAATTCTGGGCCACTGTACACATCTACGGTAGGGGTCTAGAGCCCGAGCGCCCCTACAGGTTCACTGGAAGAACAACTTCCTTTGAGCCACAAGCCATCCAACTAGCTGCTCGAGAGGCTATAGTTCATCTCCGGCACTTGTCGCCCAGAGTTAACTGTCGCTCGTTCCACTACTACCCCAGACGTGAAGGGTATGGTAGACCACCCCAAGTTGCCAACGGAGATCACGAGACAGATCCTGCATTGTTGCACCTAGTGCGCTATGTAAGTGCACTAGAGGAACTGTGCGATCAAATCACTATTGATCTGATCGCAGCTCGAGGAGAGCTGGTTTGTCGAGCCCCGGCGTTAGAAGAGAATGAGCCCAACGCCGACAACCCAGTCGTGCTGTTTGGACACCCGATCGAGTCCCTGAGGCCTGCCCCAGCCATCGGCCAAGGTGCTGCGATAACCCCAGAGGTGCTTCGTCGCATATTGGGAGCACACTCCAACGGGATTGTGGCCAACAATCCCCGAGATGGTCCTCATCGCTACCCCGAGCCTGCAGCCCCTCAACCCACTCCAGCTAATTCCGACGACGAGACCCGTGGAGGAGCCTCAAGGCATGCCCGCTTGGATGTAAACGAAGTAGACTAAGTCACCCGAGTCGTATCGAGTCCCAGTGTACCCTCGCTTTATAATCGTGTGGCCTTGTAATTAAATGTCGCCTGTTGTCGTGCCTCTGTTTTAATAGTAGCCTTCCCTGGATACGCCAGTGTGCAGTATAAGATTTCTATCCCAGACACAGTTACCAAAAATCACCCCGACAACCCCCACAGTAACATGTCACTTTAGTGAAATGTGTGTATCTGTGGCTTGACCCCGACCCTTGGAACAGAACTGAAAATTTTCTTTACCATTCACCTCGGTAAAAATGACCCAGCTCCGGTGCTATAAAAAGGCCACCGTGTGACCTTGCCAAGCACCTCTCACCTTGTGCACCACCCTCACAACCATTTCTTGCCATGCCAAGCCCCAGCATTTATCTGAGAACCCCAGATGCAACCCCGGGTAGTTTTGTCAAGATATTGTGGGATTTTACCTGCACTACCATGGGCGCTACCCAGCCACCCCAGTACGAGCTGTTCAAATCAAGAATCACCCCTTCCACCTCGAGATATTGGGCAGCAGTACACATCCCTCCCGTAAACTCAAACCAAGATCCAACGGAGGTCTCCTTCGTGGGGAAATCTATGCCAACCCCACATATGGCCATAGAATCTGTTGCAAACGAAGCGCTTGCTCGCCTTCGATTCACGGTACCCTATGCCAGCGAACGAGGGTATTATTACTTCCCGAGCCGTGCAGCACCCGGAGGAGTGACATCTTTTCCCGGTGGACGCATTGAGAGAGACCCGGTCCTGGCCAACCTTGTCCAGTACGTCATCGCTCAAGAGCGTTTAACCCAACGTGTGATGGGTTATATCCAGAGCCTCGCAGATTTAAATCCTCAGATCGCCATCGGCAGAGCACTAAGGCCCGACCAGGAGAGACACGTGCATCGACTGGTCAATCCACTTCCCCCGATAGAAGAGGAGTGTATCCCAGTACCAGAGACGTTTTCTAGGGACCCCGCCCAGTTACCATTCCCATTTTAGACGTCGCTGCGGTGTTCATTATTGCAACATTTATTTATGTGTGTGACTTATGGTGATACCCTGAGTTTGTACGACGAGTCAATTAATTGGCTTCTACTAATGTGTGTAGTTTTTGTTGTGGTTTATGCTCCTTTAAATTAACTGTTTTTCCCTCGCAAAATCCTGGAGTGAGATTTCTTTTCCCTGAGTTGCTACATCTGCACCTTCTCACGGCGTGGATTAATTAATTTCACACAGCACCATGGCAGCAGACTCACAACCATAATCATTCGAACACATACACTATTTGCAAAACTTTGCAACGGTGTTACATCCAGCTAATCACCCTCTAACAACAGTTAGCACCCGGTACACCCCATCTACTCCTCGTGATCACCACCACCGCGGAGAGCCAACACCCGAGCAGCAGCATCGCGACGATCGTCGAGGATCATCACACACAGGAGCACGGAGAGCCCCAGTAGTGTCGCCAGCCCTCCGCATATCAGGATCGCAAACCAGTCCGGCATCGCCTCCGCCATTAGAGCCTAACCCGAGCTTTTGTAAGCAGTAATAGAGGAAGGAGGAGGAGAAGTGAGGCCAGGTGTGAGGAAGAAGAGAGGGGCACCCCGGCCGTTTTATAGCTCGAGCTCGGTGTATGGTGGGCGAAGTCCACCAACGCCGCTCGTCGCCGATCGCCGGTGTTCGGAGACGAATCCACGAGCAGTGCCGACAGCGCGCTGGCCCGCGAGGTGAGTGCACGCTGCACCGGCAGCTAGCACGCTGCGCACTACCGCGGTACGGCCTAGATGCCCTACGCGCTAGACGTCGCCGGTGGAGAAAGCGCAGGAAAGCGCGCAGGAGAGAGGAAGAAGAGAGAACCAGAGGGAGAAGAAGAGGCTGACAGTGGGCCCTGGGACCACCTGTAGGCCAGAGAGAGCACTGTGCTCTCGGGTACGACCAGCGTATATTTAAATTTAGAAGTTATTCTAAATTTATATCCAGCGTAGAAATCTCATGTTTTGTCCCGAACCATAGATGTTTCCACGCAGCACCAGTATTCACACTGTGGTTTTTCACCACTTATTGCCCTCTCACTGTAGCCACATTTTTTATTGCGTATTATTTTTCTTGAAACAGCTTTTAACAAATCTCGGGGACGAGATTTTTCTTAAGGGGGGTAGTGTTATGACACCCAAAATTTTTGACCTTGTTTTATTAATTAAAATTTTGCCAGGAAATTAAAACTTTTATTTTTTGGGCTCCCTTTTGATTTTTTTTTAAAAACCACTTTCTTCCTTGTTATAATGGAATTTTTCCCCAAGTGAAAATTTTTCAAATATGTTATTGGACTTGTTTAACCTCTTAAGAAAAACTTTTCTTTTATCAGTATAACTAATTACATAATTAATTTGCTTGATCTTTATTTTCTTGAAAAATGGTTTTTCAAGGTTATATGGCCATATTTGAACTACAACCATTTGATAAATTCACCTAATATTCCAACCAAAATTTGGAGATGTCATGTGATGTTTTTAAATCACTTTTATACAAAAATATCTTTTATTCATGAAATATTTTGAGCTCTGCATCAATTTTTCTTCTCTGGTCCAGAGTGCAAATTTGCACTACAACCCATTTAAATATTTCTTTCTGGCCTCCACCAAAATTATGGGATGTTGGTAGTAGCATATGATTCAACCTTATGCAAAAACCCAGTGATGTTCTTTGAAAAAATTTGAGTGAATCAACCTCTTTTCCATTCTGGTCCAGTCTTGTGATTTCTACTGCAACCCTATTTATTTTTGCTCCAATGACCTTGTGCTTTCTCCTGCTTATAGTCCCCCTGCAAAACCCCTAAGTCCAGGAGCATGCACTTATTGGATCATTTTTAGTTCATGAAATGATGCCATCTATTCTCCTGTCCAGAATTCAAAGTTTTGTAACTTGCACTAGCAAGTTTCTCCTTTTTCCAAATAACCTCACCACTCTCTTGCATCTAAGGAGACCATGATCTGGAGTTTTGGCCACTCCAAGAAATGCCTAAGTGCCCTTGGCATTTTGTCAAACACCTTAGGGCATGATCTGTTTTGACATGAATTTTGACATTGCACTGTGAGCTTGCACCTTTGATCAAACCAACTTGTCCACTAGGCTCCCAGTTACTCCTAACCTGGGTCTGTTAAGTGCCAGCCTCACCCAAGCCCTGTAGCAGGCCCTGGCATTACGACGAGCACGTCCCGTGCACGCCAGAGCGAGCAGAGCGTGCGTTTGGCACGCGTTTTGCACGTGCCGCGCCCGAGCCGACGCGTCGCGCCCCTTGCCTTGCCACCACTGCAAACACGCCACGCACCCTCCTCACCGCTACACGCCAAGCCCCTCGCCACGCCCGGCAGGCCAAGAGCTAGCCGCCGCAGCCGCCCGACAGCCTCTGCACTGGTCGGCGCCGCCCGAGCCACTCCCGCTCGCCAGCTCGCCCCTGGAGCAGTGCCCACTCGTCCGCTAGCTCCTGCGTCATCCCCAGCCACGCCACGTTGCCTGCAAGCTACAGAATGGCGGTCACCGGCGACCTTATCCACGGCCGCCGCGGAACCGCCTTGGCTCGCCCATTTAAGGAGCCCCGAGCTCATCTCCGCACGCAGGCAGTCCCAAGCCATCTCCCGAGGACCCCCATTGGCAGCCAATCGATCCGAGGTCTCCTTCCCCACCTCCGGCAACCGCAGCCGCCGCCACTGCCCCGGCCATTTCGGCACCACCAGGGCCTCCCACTCTCCGTTCTCTTCACCAGGAACTCCCCTTCCTCCCGTGAACCCATCCCCCTACTCGATTTTGATCGGGAACCACCGTAGCCCCAACACTTTGCTCCCGAAGCTCCCTCCGCCGCGAAGCTCACCGCCGACGACTCTTCCACCCCCGTCTACCCAACGACCACCGGAAGGACCGCCTCTGGTCTCGCGGATCCATCCAGACCCTCTGGAACCCGCGGGGAGCCGCCGTTCGCCGGCGACGACCGCCGTTGCCCCGCCTCCGTTCGGGCAGAGGAAGAGGAGGGAGAAATAGACTGTCAAACCTGACCAGTGGGCCCCTGGACCCACTGTCAGTGACCCTGTACCTATCCACGTGGGTTAAGTGAAGGCGTAATCCACCCCAGTACGTTTCCCCCGCTCCGAAAGCGTATTCCCCTCTGAAACGTTTTCTTTTCTGATTTTATTAAAAACAGATTTTGACCACAACTTTGACTGCCTATAACTTTTTAAATATAACTCCAAATGAATTGATTCTTTTTCCTACATCTCTCAAATTGCTCTAGTTTATTTTAAGATTTATTTGAAAATTTTCCAAACAACTTTTTTGTACTGTTTTTGAAATATGTGTTATTTGCATATTTTTGAAAATAGGATTTTGGAAGAGAGAAAACTTTCAAAAGTTTTGGAGAGCACCTCACCCTCCACAACTTAAAGGCAAGCATTCTGAACCCTGGCATAATATTTTGCATGCATTGTTTGACACAATTATAACACCACCCTATTTCGGAGAACACTCGTTATTTTATGTGGTGATACGATCAGTTGCATAAATGCATATTATTGATTTCCTTGCTGTTGGAAATGAATACACTTGTGATGGAAATCATTCTCATGTGCCTTGCATGCATGCCGGAAAGGAAATCCGGGAAAGCCTCTGCCTTGGGTAGGCGTGAGCTTGTCGCCGGTCTCCGTCGAGGACGGTTATGTCCGGTATGGCATGGTAAGGTATAATGGGTGATTTTGTTGATTGAAATATTTGTTATACATGTCATGCAGGGAATTTATAAACCTCCTGAGTCGACCGTAGACCGAGTCTTGTTCCAGTAACCCCCATACTTGCTATGTACTACCACTTGTCCCTGCCGCAGGTAGGGTATGGTTCAGTAAGTCGTCAACCCCTTTCAAGCACACACCGTACAGAGAGGCCATGGTGGAAGATATCCGGTTGTAGCCGGTAGGCAGCCACCTGGTCCGGGGGCATGGGTGTTTCCGGTTGGGACCGAGAGGGGAGGCCACCCCTTAGAGCGCGCGATATAAATTTGATCCCATGCTACGCGAGGTTGTAGCCTCCCCACTTAGAGTTTGCTTAACAAGTGTCGTGGGTGATTCCAGACACGGTGAGTTAAGCTGGTGTGTGCAAGTTAGGCGTGTTTTCAACTAAAAGGCCGTAGACGGAATTAGTCCCGATGGACTAAAGGAATCCGTTACTCGTGGGTAAAGAGTACACCCTCTGCAGAGAAAACCTATTCGAATAGC
The DNA here is from genome assembly GCF_003073215.2 of Triticum urartu. Taxonomy (NCBI): domain Eukaryota; kingdom Viridiplantae; phylum Streptophyta; class Magnoliopsida; order Poales; family Poaceae; genus Triticum; species Triticum urartu. The sequence goes on along the minus strand of NC_053023.1, from coordinate 494,862,787 downwards.
CGTGTCCATGGTTAAGGATTACAGTCTGGGATGGGTCAAGTGTTGGTCTTAGTGTCGGTCTTCGGAGGGAATATTGTTAAACCAAACATGGATACCGACTGGTTACTTGTGAGGACCATGATTATTATTTTGTGATGGACTAACCCGTTGCATTTGTATTATCGAGTATCCCTGGGAACGGTTCTACCTCCTGGATATTCATTGTGATATTTATTTTATGGCCCTTTATGTGGTGTCGCTCAGACGCCCGACTGTGGCATTTCTTTTAAAGCCCTTTATGTGGTGTCGCTCAGACGCCCGACTGTGGCATTTCTTTTAAAGCCCTTTATGTGGTGTCGCTCAGACGCCCGACTGTGGCATTTCTTTTAAAGCCCTTTATGTGGTGTCGCTCAGACGCCCGACTGTGGGCATTTCTTTTAAAGCCCTTTATGTGGTGTCGCTCAGACGCCCGACTGCGGCATTTTATTCCCACTCCATTACTGCTTATTCATGTTGCATGAAAATAACCTGCTTGCATGCATAAAAGATGTTTTATTTATGACTGACGATGTGATCATAGAATTTTTCAGTGCATGATTATCAATTATATTATCCCAGTGTTCATAATGTTTGCGAGTACATTCAAAGTACTCACTGGCTTGTCCCTGGCTATTGTCTTGGCCAGATTGCTTGCTTGGAGAGGAGCATGGCGATGACAGCCTCGGGACCTAAGCAACGTTGATAGCAGCCTCGCGAAGATAGGAGTTAACCTGGTCAGCTGTTCCTGTGGGAAATGGAGTCCCATAGACACTGATGTCTCACAAACCGCTTCCGCCATCGACCACTAGAAACCCAATTGTTGTACTCACAGGCCAGAATGGTCTTGTACTACATATGTTGTAATTTTGCTTGGAATTTCTGTATCAAGTTGGTGCCTCATCAGCTAACAGTTATCCTGGGGCTGGTGAGTACAACGGCCATTTTCTGGAATTTAAAACCGGAAAACCGGTCGTGACATGAGCGACAGTTAGTTTCAGGCGTACGCGCAGTTTTTTGTTTTTTTGACAGAAATGCGATAAACTGAAAAACGAAAATAAAAATAAAACTTTATATTGGCATATTATATATCAAAATTTTTAGAAAAAGATTTTCTACAAATTGAACATTTTTATAATGCCAAATAAAATCCACACAAATTTAGATAATTCAAAAAGTGCCACTAGTCTAATAAAATCCAATAAAAAATCATTTTAAAAATATCAAAATGATTTCAAATTTATTTCTCTCCAATTTTCTGTTGTAGGGAATCATGTTACCCTAATTTCCATATATTTTATTTTTGGAGAAAAATAATTTGAATAAAACTCAAATAACTCCAAATTGAAAATAAATTCAAAAGAACTTTGAATTTAATTCTTTGAAACTCCCAACTCATATTTCATATAATTTGAAGAAGTCGTTTTATCTTCTCTCATGAAAATCATTGAGCTGCATGAAGTTTATGAATTGAAATATTTCCAAATGAAATTCAATTATTTTCAAATACCCTTTCATTTAATTTAAATGGAAGAAGTCATATCATCTTCGCTCAAGGGTTTTGTATTTGAAAAGAATTTGAATTCATGAAGATCAAAAAGCAAATATGAAAGTTTGGGAAAGTCCTTTTATTCCCTCTCATTTAACTTTCAAAAAGTTTTGAATTCACTCACTTTCAGTCAATCAATCACACAATCAATCAAATCTATCTATTTAATATAACATTCCAAAATTTAGAATTTTGGAATGTTACAATGCAGAATCAGAGAGAGACAGAGAGATAGATCCAATCTCGGAGGGGCTCTCGCCCCTCCCACGCCATGGGAGCCAAGGACCAGAGGGGAAACCCTTCTCCCATCTAGGGAGGAGGTCAAGAAAGAAGAAGAAGAAGGAGGGGAGCTCTCTCCCCCTCGCTTCCGGAGTGCCACCGGGGGCCATCATCATCACCGCCATCTTCACCAACAACTTCACCACCATCATCACCAACTCTTCCCCCCTCTATGCAGCGGTGTAACCTCTCTCTTACCTGATGAAGCTATGTACCTAGGGTAGGTTCATGGACCTTTCCTAACTGCCCTACCCAAGGACATCTCTAGAAGAAATCACCTTTCAATCGACTTGGAGGTGTTCCACTCGACAGACTCGAAGACACTCGACCAAGAAGCAACCACTCGACCAAGATCCAACCACTCGACGGCCAGGAGACCTAAAGTCACTCCGCACGCTAACGGTCGGTCATTAAGTAGCTTTTATGGTCATCATAGCACTTTATTAGGGGCGTTACCAGTAACGCCCGACCTTAATGTACTTAAAACCCTGCATAACTGAGGGCCGGAGGGGTCTGGCGAACTCTATATAAGCCACCCCCTCCTCAGTGTAAAGGGTTCGCACCCCTGTAATTCATACACACATAATCCAGTCGACCGCCTCTGGGCTCTGAGACGTAAGGCTATTACTTCCTCCGAGAAGGGCCTGAACTCATAAACCTCGTGTGCTTACAACTACTCCATAGCTAAGATCTTGCCTCTCCATATCTACCCCCTACATTACTGTCAGACTTAGAACCACGACAGTTGGCGCCCACCGTGGGTCGGGTGTCTTAGCGATTTGTTGGAGGAGTTGCGATCTTTTCCGATCCAAATCATCATGGTTTCTGGCGGAGTTTTGGTGGAGGGCCGCGAGATCCGTCTCGGTGCGCTCACGTTCATCGCCGACGACCCCGCTTGGCTTCAGGAGGCTCCGCTCGATGTCGACGCACTCCCTCTCCGCGGGCAACGCACTTTTGCGTGTGCGTCTGCGGCGTCCTCTTGCGGCAACCGTCGACCCATTATCGGTCGGCCCCTGTGTTGTCCTCCCTCCTTGTTTCCCGCCGGTGCAAGCGCTCCATGATGAAGCTATGTACCTAGGGTAGGGTCATGGACCTGTCCTAACTGCCCTACCCAAGGACATCTCTAGAAGAAATCATCTTTCAATCGACTTGGAGGTGTTCCACTCGACAGACTCAAAGAAACTCGACCAAGAAGCAATCACTCGACCAAGAAGCAACCACTCGACGGCCAGGAGACCTAAAGTCACTCCGCACGCTAACGGTCGGTCATTAAGTAGCTTTTATGGTCATCATAGCACTTTATTAGGGGCGTTACCAGTAATGCCCGACCTTAATGTACTTAAAACCCTGCATAACTGAGGGCCGGAGGGGTCTGGCGAACTCTATATAAGCCACCCCCCTCCTCAGTGTAAGGGGTTCGCACCCTTGTAATTCATACACACATAATCCAGTCGACCGCCTCCGGGCTCCGAGACGTAGGGCTATTACTTCCTCCAAGAAGGGCCTGAACTCGTAAACCTCGTGTGCTTACAACTACTCCATATCTAAGATCTTGCCTCTCCATACCTACCCCCCTACATTACTGTCAGACTTAGAACCACGACAGTTGGCGCCCACCATGGGGCGGTGTCTTAGCGATTTGTTGGAGGAGTTGCGATCTTTTCTGATCCAAATCATCATGGTTTCTGGCGGAGTTTTGGTGGAGGGCCGCGAGATCCGTCTCGGCGCGCTCACGTTCATCGCCGACGACTCCGCTTGGCTCCAGGAGGCTCCGCTCGACGTCGACGCACTCCCTGTCCGCGGGGCAACGCACTTTCGCGCGTGCGTCCGCGGCGTCCTCTTGCGACAACCGTCGACCCATTATCGGTCGGCCCGTGTGTTGTCCTCCCTCCCTGTTTCTCGCCAGCGCAAGCGCTCAGGACGGTCGAGACTTCAGCAGTGGGTGAGACACGCGGTGGCACGCCAGTCGGCCACCCCTCAAGTCGCGGCGATCGAGCCCGATGAATCCCTCTATGGCCTGTTCGACTGGCTCCGCAGACACCGCATCCGAGTGCGACAGCAGCAATCCGGCGGCGGAGGTTCTGATGGTCAATGGACCGCGCAGTCCTCCCGGTTTTCCCCACACCGACGGAGGCGCAGGTGGAGGCGACCCGTCACATCCCCATGAGGAATATCTCCCCGAGCCTCTCACGTCGCTGCAGAGAGAAGAACTTCGTCCCCGGAACATGGATGCACTGCACACTCCTATCGTTGGAGAAACCCCCGAGGCTCGTGCCTTGGAGGACGCGCGCCTGGCAAACTTGGCTGAGCGCACTCGACTGGAGAACCTCTAGCGAGCACTCGACGAGCGTGCGCGACAACGGGTTCCAGAATCCAGTCGACGCCAGCTCTTTCCGCCCCCGCAGGTATATCGAACTCCGATTCAGAATTTAGCAGCTGCAACCCGTATAGCAGAGTCGATTCAACCTTCCCAGTCAGAGGCTGGCAGAGGCTTGCCGCAGATCAGAGCGTTACTCCGGGCAGCAGGAGACCAGAATTCCGCTGTTTCTCAGTCGCGGAACAGGATTCATAGCAAATCTGTTGCTGCAGACACAGTCCAGTCAGCTCATAGCCCAAGATCGCCCCCGAGGCGTGAGGGACGTGGGGACCGGCGTGATCAGTATGGGAACCGTGAGCAGTATGATCACCGATTCGATCGTGACAATCGACGTCGAGTGCCTACCCCTCCCCCGAGGAGTGGATCGTATGTGCCTCGACAGCAGGATGACAGGCGCCCTCATAGTGTTGGGCGAAGGATTCCAGTCGACCCCAGGGAACCAGGCTTTGATGCGAGATCCATTCTCGTTCAATGTTTGGTCGATAGGATCAGAGCTCACTGAGAAGGTCACGACAGAGATGCACCTATAAGCAGCAGAGTACATGTTTCGGGGCCAGAGTGCTTTAGTAGAGCCATCAGGGCCGCTGTGATTCCTCCCAACTTCAGGTTGGCGACTGGAGTCAGTAAGTTCACTGGTGAGTCCAAGCCCGATACTTGGCTTGAAGACTACCGAGTGGCTGTCCAGATTGGCGGTGGCAATGATGAAGTGGCCATGAAGCACCTGCCTCTCATGTTGGAGGGCACGGCCAGAGCGTGGCTGAATCAGTTAGCACCCAACAACATTTACACTTGGGAAGATCTCGCCCGAGTGTTTGTCACCACATTTGAAGGAACATGCAAGCGACCGGCAGGGCTGACGGAACTGCGGTCTTGTGTGCAGAAGCCGAATGAAACTTTGAGGGATTACATCCAGAGATGGATCACGTTACATCACACGGTAGAGAATGTGTCTGATCACCAAGCAGTCTGTGCCTTCAAAGAAGGCGTCAAGTACAGAGAACTGAATCTGAAATTCGGTCGAATCGGAGACATGTCTCTGAATCAGATGGTGGAGATTGCCACCAAGTACGCTAATGGTGAAGATGAGGATCGACTCCGGAGTGGCAAGCACAAGTCAGTCGCCCAAGAAACTGGAGGAGGAAATTCCAATTGGGAACAGAAGCGGAAAGCTGAGCCAGCTGCTCCTGGGGAAGCCTTGGCTGTAACTCAAGGAAAGTTTAAGGGGAAACCCAAAGGGCCTTGGAACCCCAAGAAAGTTAAAGACCAAGACGGAAATGATGTGTTGGATTTGCCATGTCACATCCACACCAAGAAAGACGAAGAGGGTAAGCTCATTTACCCGAAACATACCACTCAACAGTGTCGGCTCTTGATCCAGCAGTTCTAGGGCAAACAGCCCAAAGATAAGGAAAAGGAGTCGGGCAAAGTTGAGGACAAGGAAGACAGTGATGATGGATACCCCCAGGTCAATTCCTCCTTGATGATTTTTGCTGATGTTGAAAGCAAAAGTCAACTGAAAGTTATCAACCGTGAGGTGAATATGGTTGCTACGACAACACCTAGTTATCTGAAGTGGTCTCGGACTGCCATCACATTCGACCAGTCCGATCACCCAACGCACATTGCCACCCCTGGGAGGCAAGCTTTGGTGGTCGACCCAGTTGTTGAAGGCACTCGACTGACCAAAGTCTTGATGGATGGTGGCAGTGGTTTGAACAAACTGTATGCTGAGACGTTGAAAGGGATGGGCATTCCGATGTCCAGACTCAGTACCAGCAACATGAGTTTCCATGGAGTCATTCCTGGGAAGAAGGCTGAGTTGCTCGGCCAAATTTCTCTTGATGTGGTTTTCGGTGATTCCAAGAATTACCGCAAAGAAAAGTTGACGTTCGAAGTCGTGGATTTCCAGAGTGCTTATCACGCTATTTTGGGCAGGCCAGCTTACGCACGCTTCATGGCTCGACCATGTTATGTGTATCTCAAATTGAAGATGCCTGGTCCCAAAGGTGTGATCACCGTTACAGGCAATCGGAAGAAAGCAGAAGAGTGTTTTCAGAAAGGCTCAAAGATCGCTGATGCTCAGATGGCAGTGGTGGAGCTGCAGGAATACCAGAAGACTGCAGACCCGAGTGATTTGTTGCGAGCCAAGAAGCCCGCCACAGAATCAGCTTTTCAGTCGTCTGGTGAAACGAAGCTGGTTCACATTCACCCGACCGATCCCAGTGCTGCTCCGACTCATATCTCAACAACACTCGACTCCAAATAGGAAGAAGCGCTCATCCAGTTCCTCCGTGAGAACTGGGACATCTTCACATGGAAGCCTTCTGACATGCCGGGTGTTCCCAGGGGGCTGGCTGAGCACCGCCTACGAGTCGACTCAAAAGTGAAACCCGTCAAAGAACATCTCCGACGGTCCGCCGTCCAGAAGAGAAAGGCTATTGGTGAGGAGGTGGCTCAGCTCTTAGCAGCAGAGTTCATCCGAGAGATTTACCACTCCGAGTGGCTCGCCAACGTTGTCATGGTCCCCAAGAAGGACAAGTCACTTCGCATGTGCATTGACTTTAAACATATCAATCGGGCCTGCCCGAAAGATCATTTTCCTCTCCCCCGCATCGACCAGATAGTCGACTCGACTGCGGGATGTGAGCGACTGTCTTTTTTAGACGCCTATTCCGGGTACCATCAGATCCGTCTATATGGACCCGACGAGATCAAAATAGCTTTCATCACTCCATTCGGGTGCTTCTGTTATGTTACCATGCCATTCGGCCTCAAGAATGCCGGAGCCACCTTCATGAGGATGATTCAGAAGTGTTTGCTCACTCAAATCAGTCGGAATGTGGAAGCATACATGGATGATATTGTGGTCAAGTCACGGAAGCACCCGAAGCTGGTCTACGGAGCTGAAGCAGTTTTGCCGAGTGACCTGCTTTACAATGCACCCCGAGTCGAGCTCTACTCTGAAGATGAAGCAGAACAAGCTCGGCAGGATGCAGTCGACCTCCTGGAAGAAGAAAGAGAAATGTCCATGATCCGATCGACCATCTATCAGCAAGACTTGCGTCGATTCCATGCCAGAAATGTGAAGAGTCGAGCCTTCCAAGAAGGAGCCTTGGTCCTCCGAGTGGATCAACAGAAACCACACAAACTCGCTCCTACTTGGGAAGGTCCCTTCATAGTCACCAGAGTCCTCCACAATGGAGCGTACCACCTTTACAATGTCGATCGCCAGATTGATGAGCCATGAGCCTAGAATGCGGAGCTGATCCGCCCCTTTTACACTTGAATTCTCACTCGGATGAGATGTAATAAGAAAAACTTTTGTAGTTTATTTATCAAAGACAAGAGCGTTATAATTTTCCCAGTGATTGTTATTGTTTTTGTTTGCGTGAGAAATCCCCCAGTGGGTGGCTTAGCTGCGAATCCGTTTTGCCTAAGTTTGTAAAAATAATTTCCTACCGAGTGGTGAGCCAGCCTCTCACTCGGAGGCTTAGCTGCAAACCCGTTTCGCCTAAGTGTTTGAAAATCCTACCGAGCGGTGAGCCAGCCTCCCACTCGGGGGCTTAGTTGCGAACCCGTTTCTCCTAAGTGTTTGAAAATCCTACCGAGTGGTGAGCCAGCCTCCCACTCGGGGGCTTAGCTGCAGTCCAGTACTCGCCTAAGTATTTGAAAATCCTATCGAGTGGTGAGCCAGCCTCCCACTCGGGGGCTTATCTGCAGTCTAGTACTCGCCTAAGTATTTGAAAATCCTACCAAGTGGAGAGCGACCCTCCCACTCGGGGGCTTAGCTGCAGTCCAGTACTCGCCTAAGTATTTGAAAATCCTACCGAGTGGAGAGCGACCCTCCCACTCGGGGGCTTAGCTGCAGTCCAGTACTCGCCTAAGTATTTGAAAATCCTACTGAGTGGAGAGCGACCCTCCCACTCGGGGGCTTAGCTGCAGTCCAGTACTCGCCTAAGTTTGAAAAATCCTACCGAGTGGAGAGCAACCCTCCCACTCGGGGGCTTAGCTGTAGTCCAGTACTCGCCTAAGTTTGAAAAATCCTACCGAGTGGAGAGCGACCCTCCCACTCGGGGGCTTAGCTGCAGTCCAGTACTCGCCTAAGTTTGAAAAATCCTACCGAGTGGAGAGCGACCCTCCGACTTGGAGGCTTAGGTGCAGTCCAGTACTCGCCTAAGTACGAAACACATCCCAATCCGCAAGGACGACGAGGTGCAGGTCGACTGCCACCTTCTCCTTCGGAGCTTCGCCACAAATACAACGTGCGCTCCATCCCAATCCGCAAGGACGACGAGGTGCAGGTCGACTGCCACCTTCTCCTTCAGAGCTTCGCCACAAATACAACATGCGCTCCATCCCAATCCGCAAGGACGACGAGGTGCAGGTCGACTGCCACCTTCTCCTTCGAAGCTTCGCCACAAATACAATGTGCGCTCCATCCCGACCCACAAGGACGACGAGGTGCAGGTCGACTGCTACCTTCTCCTTCGGAGCTGCGCCACAAATACAAAAGTTGTCTCGAGTGAAGAACGAGTTCCACTCGAGGGAGAATTCATGAAGATATTCAATGATAAACCAAGTTCAGATAAATACTAAAAGGTTCCAAGCAGCGAATCAAAGGTACTCGGGCTCCATGCCCGAAGAAGTTTAACGGTTACAGAAACCACTCGGCATTCCGAGGCAAATTTAAAGCGTATCCAAGTTTCATAAGATTGTTCACTCGACCGGAGGAGGGCTGGCAGGCTCCACGAACGAGTCCAGATCGATCCCATCAGCGATCCGAGTAGCGGCAGCAATGAAAGTCTCCATGAAGGACTGGAAGTCGTGCTTTTTGGTGTTAGCGACTTTGATCGCAGCCAGCTTGTCCTCACGAGCCTCCTTGCAATGGACTCGCACCAGGGATAGCGCCACACCGGGCGGAGGATTTCTTCCATTCTTGCACTCGGCCAGGGATCTCGTTCAGTCGAGTCATCAGAGATTCCAGATCATTCTGAAGCGTCGCCCCGACCAAAGTGTCGAGTCGATCCGAGAGACAACCTCCTTCAGGCGTGCGAGGTAGCTTGTGGCGCTGGCGATACGAGACTCTAGTCGGAGCACGTTCATCGTAGTTTCGTCGCAGACCGGGGAAGCGATAGGGTCCAGACCCGTCTCGACCCTTCCAGTTTCTTCATGAAAGTCTTGACAAAGTTCTGCAGCCAAAAGTCAGTTCAATCAACCGAGCAAAATCCGATGGCAAGCATCAACACAGTCGGATTAAAAGAAATACCTCCCAGCACGAGATTAAGCTTTTTGGCAAGGGTCCTCAGATAAGCTTCTGTGTCGTTCCTCTTGCGGATCGCAGACTCCAACTTTTCGTTCAGGGCGACCTTATCCTTCTTCAGGCTGGTCACTTCGCGGTTAGCTTCATTAAGACAAGATGTCAGTCTAGTCACCTCTCCTTCAAGCATTCCGACTGAAGCAAGCTTCTCTTCTGCGAGAACTGTTTTGTCTTGGGCTGCTTTTTGCACGGCGGCGAGGTCCGAGTCCTTCTTGTCCAGAGCCAACTTCATTTTCTTTGCAAAAGAAATAATCGAATCAAAAAAGATACCAAAGAGATATATTGAAGTTCGGTCGGCAATCAGTTACCTTCCATACCAGCAGCCTCGTCTTGAGCTTTTTTCAGATTTTGCTGAGCCAATTCCAAGTCAAGGTTTAGCTGGATCTGCTGTTTCTCCAAGTCAGCAAAGCGAGCTCCAAGATCACAAGATTTCTGCAATCAGGGAGGGGAAGTTATTTTACAGCGAAAAACGACAAAGACAATAAATACTAAGACTACGGTCGACTGCCCGCAGCCCACCATAGTCTCGGGGACTACACCCAGTGGGTGCACTTTGCGTGCCCCTATCGGTTCTGATCCCACTCAACCGGCCCGCCGGAGTCGAGTGCAGGGAGTAAAAAAAGAGAGAGAAAGAACAATTGCGCCGTCAAGAAAGAAGAACTCAGACCACAGAACTCAGACCACAGTCGACTGCCAGCAGTTGACCGCGGTCTCGGGGACTACACCCAGTGGGTGCACTTGGTGTGCCCCCACCGGTTCTGATCCCACTCGCCCAGACCGAGTGGAAGAGCGAAACTACCAAAAACGATAGCAACTCGACACGGCCAGACCAGATTGAGCGAAAGAATCAAAATACAAAGACTACAGTCGACTGCCAGCAGTCCACCGTAGTCTCGGGGACTACACCTAGTGGGTGCACTCAGCGTGCCCCAACTAGTCCAAAAATTCAATCAACGCACCCAGTGGGTGTACAGATGCAAAGATTTTCGGAAAGAGAGTCTTCAGATAGAATATCCTAACAGAACAAGCAGTGACCAACTAACCTGAACATTGCTTTGGAGAGCCGAGCTGGCGTCATAGGCGGCCTGACTGGCGTCCCGCACCGCCTTCATCTTCTCCATCATAATGCCCGCCTGGCGTATGGCTTCCTTGGCAGCATTCACTTCGTCCTCTAGGACATGATGGATCACAAAAACTGAAGGTGGGTCGGCGGGAGCTTGAGCAGTCGACGAAGAAGGCAGGGCACTCGACAATGGTACAGCGAAGGTAACAGAACCCCGATTGGCATCACCAGTGTCCTGAACGACTGGTTCCGCCATCGGCGTCGACTGTGGCACCTTTCCTGCAGGAGCTTTCCTATTTTTCCTTGTCAAAGGCCTCTCAGGCTCTTCATCATCATCATCATCGGGGAGGTCAATAATGTTAGGAGCTGTTCAAAGATCAATCGCCAAAATCACATCACCCAATGGTACACATTGCAGTTGAGTCGACCAAGTAAAGACAGAATGACAGAAATCATACCCAGATTGGAAGTGACTGCATCCTCCATTACCTCATCCTCATCCCTGTAATCTGAGGTCCTGGAAGTAGCAACGCTGCCAGTTCCAAAGTTCGTCTGGTTAAATCAAGAAAAAATAAACAGCACGGAGCGTCGAGTGAATACAAAGGGAGACACTCACGCAGAAGCGACGGGGATGTCAATCTTAATCTTCAGCAGCGCCTTCCGAGGCTTCTGCTCTGCAACTTTGGGATGCTTTGACGTTTTTTCAGTTGGGGTTGGTGAAGATGTCCGAGGACGCTTTGAAGACTGACCAGTCTGAGCAATCGCCTTTTCACGGGCGCTCGGTCATTCTTGGTCAAGCTTGGATCGCCTCTCCCTGTGAGAAGGCGACTCGACTTCTTCTTTGCCACTTGAGTTGTCGCCTTCTTCGTCCCCTTCTCCGTCAGAATGCCATTCGCCACTGTCGCCGCCGCTCGCCTCTCCTTCCGGGTCTTGCTCTTGCTCTCCGTTGGGCACTGAGTACATTTCGATAAGGGCCTAAAAGAAAGCAGGAAGAATAAAGTCAGTCGATGCAGTATAGACAGCTGCGCGAGTGAATTCATATTATAATCAAAAGATCAGAATCGAACCTTTTCTGGTTCATGAGACTGGTCGAATGGAGGAACTCTCCTGGCTCCCCTGGGGTTGTCCTTGTTTCCGGTGATGCCCGACAGCCACCCCTCCAGCGTGTCGTCATCGACCTCCTCCGGGTGAATCCGAGTGGTGTCGTCAAGACCCGAATGCATCCACATCAGATGGTCTCAAGCTTGAAGAGGCTGGATGCGCCGCCGAAGGAAAACCTCCAAGAGATCCATACCAGTGACCCCGTCACGGATAAGTTGGACCACTCGTTCGACCAGCACCCTAACTTGCGCCCTCTCCTCCGGGATCACCTTCAAAGAGGAGGGTTTCCTCACTCGGTCCATGGTAAAAGGAGGGAGGCCAGTCGACTGCCCTAGCGTCGGCTGGTCTTTGCAGTAAAACCAGGTCGATTGCCATCCGCGGACCGAGTCGGAAAGAATCATGGCTGAAAAGGAACTTTTCCCTCTCATCTGAACACCAAGACCCCCACACATCTGAATCACTTGTGTTCTCTCATCACTCGGGTTGGCCTTTTTCACTGTCTGAGAACGACAGGTGAAAATGTGCTTGAAAAGACCCCAGTGAGGCCGAAAACCCAAGAAATTCTCGCACAAAGACACGAAGGCAGCGAGATACACGATTGTGTTGGGAGTGAAGTGGTGGAGTTGTGCCCCAAAGAAATTCAGAAATCCCCGAAAGAAAGGGTGAGGAGGCAAGGAAAACCCACAGTCGACGTGAGTGGCAAGGAGAACGCGCTCACCCTCCCGAGGTTGCGGCTCGGATTCCTTCCCCGGAAGCCGCGCCGATCCGTGGGGGATCAGTCCTCCGTTGGCTAGGTCGTCGAGGTCTTCTTGGCGGATCGCCGAGCGGATCCAGTCGCCCTGGATCCAGCCCTTCGGCAGGCCGACTCGTGAGGAAGATCCACCCCGACTGGTCGCCTTCGCCTTTGCCGTCGCCTTCTTCGCCCGCTCCAGAGCCGCCGTCTTCTCCTTCCCCATCGTCGCCGGCGAGACACGTACGGAGCGGCGGCGCTGGGGCGAGAGCGAGCGCGACGAAGAAGCCTGAAGAGGAGGAGAGGAAATGTGAACACATTGTTCAAGAAACCCCGGTCCGACGCCTTATCTGAGGTTACTTCCGAGTGGCTGACTGGTAGGCCCAGACGATCCTGTCAAATCCCACAATAGTCGCACGCGCAATACGTGGCGAAAAAGGTGGCGCTGAGATCGAGGAGGCTCCGCCCTATCCCATCCGATTACTGCGGCCTCCCCCGTCCCGCGCGCTTCCCAAAATTCGAATCCCGTGAAATCTGCGGGCAGCAGAACAACTTGTCAGACGGAAGATCTCCTCCACACCGTCACTCGGAGCTTTTCAAGTAAAGAAACTCACTCGACAAAAAACTAAGAATGGATCAAGGCGACTGAAAAGGAAGTTGCTGTCGTCACTCAGGTTCATTGATCCGAAACAAGATATGCTCGTGGCATGAAAAATGAGTCGGAGAAGTTCTCAACTCCTTCCCCACTCAAACCTCGATCCATTCGGGGGCTAATGATGAAGCTATGTACCTAGGCTAGGGTCATGGACCTGTCCTAACTGCCCTACCCAAGGACATCTCTAGAAGAAATCACCTTTCAATCGACTTGGAGGTGTTCCACTCGACAGACTCGAAGACACTCGACCAAGAAGCAACCACTCGACCAAGATCCAACCACTCGACGGCCAGGAGACCTAAAGTCACTCCGCACGCTAACGGTCGGTCATTAAGTAGCTTTTATGGTCATCATAGCACTTTATTAGGGGCGTTACCAGTAACGCCCGACCTTAATGTACTTAAAACCCTGCATAACTGAGGGCCGGAGGGGTCTGGCGAACTCTATATAAGCCACCCCCCTCCTCAGTGTAAAGGGTTCGCACCCCTGTAATTCATACACACATAATCCAGTCGACCGCCTCCGGGCTCCGAGACGTAAGGCTATTACTTCCTCCGAGAAGGGCCTGAACTCGTAAACCTCGTGTGCTTACAACTACTCCATAGCTAAGATCTTGCCTCTCCATATCTACCCCCTACATTACTGTCAGACATAGAACCACAACATTACCCGCTGTAATCTCTACTTAAACATGGTTCTCAACGCTATATATTATTTCCCAATGATGTATGGCTATCCTATGATGTTTGAGTAGATCTGTTTTGTTCTAATGGCTATTTGATGATCATGATTGGTTTGAGTTGTATGTTTTATTATTGGTGCTGTCCTATGGTGCTCTTCGTGTCGCACAAGCGCGAGGGATTCCCATTGTAGGGTTTGCAATATGCTTATGATTTGCTTATGGTGGGTGGCATGAGTGACAGAAGCACAGACCCGAGTAAGTATGTTGTTTGCGTATGGGATAAAGGGGACTTGATACTTTAATGCTATGGTTGGGTTTTACCTTAATGAATCTTTAGTAGTTGCCGATGCTTGCTAGAGTTCCAGTCATAAGTGCATATGATCCAAGTAGAGAAAGTATGTTAGCTTATGCCTCTCCCTCAAATAAAATTGCAATAATGATTACTGGTCTAGTTATCGATTGCCTAGGGAAAAATAAATTTCTTGTTGACAAAAGCTCTTTACTAAAACTAATTTAGTTGTGTCTTTATCTAAACAGCCCCTAGCTTTTATTTACGTGCTCTTTACTTTCTTGCAAGCTTACCCAAAAACACCTACAAAGTACTTCTCGTTTCATACTTGTTTCCGGTAAAGCGAACGTCAAGTGTGCGTAGAGTTGTATCAGTGGTTGATAGAACTTGAGGGAATATTTGTTCTACCTTTAGCTCCTCGTTGGGTTCGACACTCTTACTTATCGAAAGAGGGTACAATTGATCCCCTATACTGGTGGGTTATCAACCCTACGTCAAGACATCAACCAGGAGGCCACGAGGTAGGGGGCGCGCCTACCCCCCCAGACGCGCCCTCCACCCTCGTGGGCCCCCTGTTGCTCCACCGACGTACTCCTTCCTCCTATATATACCTACGTACCCCCAAACTACCAGATAAGTAGACAAAACCCTAATTGCATCGCCGTAACTTTCTGTATCCACGAGATCCCATCTTGGGGCCTGTTCCGGAGCACCGCCGGAGGGGGCATCGATCACGGAGGGCTTCTACATCAACACCATAGCCTCTCCGATGAAGTGTGAGTAGTTTACTTTAGACCTACGGGTCCATAGTTATTAGCTAGATAGCTTCTTCTCTCTTTTTGGATCTCAATACAAAGTTCTCCCCCTATCTTGTGGAGATCTATTCGATGTAATCTTCTTTTGCGGTGTGTTTGTTGAGACCGATGAATTGTGGGTTTATGATCAACTTTACCTATGAACAATATTTGAATCTTCTCTGAATTCTTTTATGTATGATTGGTTATCTTTGCAAGTCTCTTTGAATTATCAGTTTGGTTTGGCCTACTAGATTGATCTTTCTTCCAATGGGAGAAGTGCTTAGGTTTGGGTTCAATCTTGCGGTGTCCTTTCCCAGTGACAGTAGGGGCAACAAGGCACGTATTATATTGTTGCCATCGAGGATAACAAGATGGGGTTTATATCATATTGCATGAGTTTATCCCTCTACATCATGTCATCTTGCTTAAAGCGTTACTCTGTTCTCTTGAACTTAATACTCTAGATGCATGCTGGATAGCGGTCGATGTGTGGAGTAATAGTAGTAGATGCAGGCAGGAGTCGGTCTACTTGTCTCGGACGTGATGCCTATATACATGATCATACCTAGATATTCTCATAACTATGCTCAATTCTGTCAATTGTTCAACAGTAATTTGTTCACCCACTGTAAATACTTATGCTATTTAGAGAAGCCACTAGTGAAACCTATGGGCCCCGGGTCTATTTTCCATCATATTAATCTTCCAATACTTCGTTATTTCCTTTGCAATTTATTTTACTTTGCAGCTTTATCATAAAAATACCAAAAATATTATCTTATCATATGTATCAGATCTCACTCTCATAAGTGACCGTGTAGGGATTGACAACCCCTTATCGCGTTGGTTGCGAGGATTTATTTGTTTGTGTAGGTGCGAGGGACTCGTGCGTGGCCTCCTACTGGATTGATACCTTGGTTCTCAAAAACTGAGGGAAATACTTATGCTACTTTGCTGCATCATCCTTTCCTCTTCAAGGAAAAACCAACGCAAGTGCTCAAGAGGTAGCAAGAAGGATTTCTGGCGCTGTTGCTGGGGAGGTCTACGCAAAAGTCAACACACCAAGTACCCTCACAAACCCTTATCTCCCACATTACATTATTTGCCATTTTCCTCTCGTTTTCCTCTCCCCCACTCCACCCTTGCCGTTTTATTCGCCCTCTCTCTCTCTCCTTCCTCCCTCTCTTTCTCCGTTTGCCTCTTTTTGCCCGTATCTTGTTTGCTCGTGTGTTGGATTGCTTGCTTGTCACGATGGCTCAAGATAATACTAAATTGTGTGACTTCACCAATACCAACAACAATGATTTTCTTAGCACTCCGATTGCTCCTCTTACTGATACTGAATCTTGTGAAATCAATGTTGCTTTGTTGAATCTTGTCATGAAAGATCAATTCGCCAGCCTTCCTAGTGAAGATGCCGCTACCATCTAAATAGCTTCCTTGACTTGTGTGATATGCAAAAGAAGAAATATGTGGATAAAGATATTGTTAAATTGAAGCTATTTCCTTTTTCGCTTAGAGATCGTGCTAAAGCTTGGTTTTCGTCTTTGCCTAAAAATAGTATTGATTCTTGGAATAAGTGCAAAGCTGCTTTTATCTCTAAGTATTTTCCTCCCGCTAAGATTATCTCTCTTAGAAACGATATTATGAATTTTAAGCAACTTGATCATGAACATGCTGCACAAGCTTGGGAGAGGATGAAATTAATGATACGTAATTTCCCTACTCATGGATTGAATTTGTGGATGATTATACAAAAATTTTATGTCAGATTGAATTTTACTTCTAGAAATCTTTTAGATTCGGCCGCGGGAGGCACTTTTATGGAAATCACTTTAGGAGAAGCTACTAAACTCCTAGATAATATTATGGTTAATTATTCTCAATGGCACACTGAAAGATCTACTAATAAGAAAGTGTATGCGATAGAAGAAATTAATGTTTTGAGTGGAAAGATGGATGAACTTATGAAATTATTTGCTAATAAAAGTGTTTCTTCTGATCCTAATGATATGCCTTTGTCTACTTTGATTGAGAATAATAATGAATCTATGGATGTGAACTTTGTTGGTAGGAATAATTTTGGTAACAACGCGTATAGAGGAAACTTTAATCCTAGGCCGTAGCCTAGTAATTCCTCTAATAATTATGGTAATTCCTACAACAATTCTTATGGAAATTATAATAAGATGCCCTCTGATTTTGAATCTAATATTAGAGAATTTATTACTTCGCAAAAAGAATTTCAATGCTTTGATTGAAGAAAAATTGCTTAAGATTGATGACTTGGCTAGGAATGTTGATAGAATTTCTCTTGATGTTGATTCTTTGAAACTTAGATCTATTCCTCCTAAACATGATATCAATGAGTCTCTCAAAGCCATTAGAATTTCCATTGATGAGTGCAAAGAAAGAACCGCTAGGATGCATGCTAAGAAAGATTGCTTTATAAAAGCGTGTTCTTCTAGTTTCCATGATAATAAAGATGAAGATCTAAAAGTTATTGATGTGTCCCTTATTAAATAATTGTTTTGCAATATGAATCTTGATAATGATGGGACTGAATATGATCCACCTTTACCTAGACGGCGTTCTAAGAATTCGGAGTCTTTAGATCTTGATGCTAAAATTGTTAAAAGTGGGATTGAAGAAATCAAAACTTTAAATATTAATGAACCCAATATTTTGGATTTCAAGGAATTTAATTATGATAATTGCTCTTTGATAGATTGTATTTCCTTGTTGCAATCCGTGCTAAATTCTCCTCATGCTTATAGTCAAAATAAAGCTTTTACTAAACATATCGTTGATGCTTTGATGCAATATTATGAAGAAAAACTTGAGTTGGAAGTTTCTATCCCTAGAAAACTTTATGATGAGTGGGAACCTACTATTAAAATTAAAATTAAAGATCATGAATGCTATGCTTTGTGTGATTTGGGTGCTAGTGTTTCCACGATTCCGAAGACTTTGTGTGATTTGCTAGGTTTCCGTGATTTTGATGATTGCTCTTTAAACTTGCACCTTGCGGATTCCACTATTAAGAAACCTATGGGAAGAATTAATGATGTTCTTATTGTTGCAAATAGGAACTATGTGCCCGTAAATTTTATTGTTCTTGACATAGATTGCAATCCTTCATGTCCTATTATTCTTGGTAGACCTTTCCTTAGAACGATCGGTGCAATTATTGATATGAAGGAAGGAAATATTAGATTCCAATTTCCGTTAAGGAAAGGCATGTAACACTTCCCTAGAAATAAAATAAAATTATCATATGAATCTATTATGATAGCCACTTATGGATTGCCTACCAAAGATGGCAATACCTAGATCTATCCTTGCTTTTTATGCCTAGCTAGGGGCGTTAAACGATAGCGCTTGTTGGGAGGCAACCCAATTTTATTTTTATTCCTTGATTTTTGCTCCTATTTAGTAATAAATAATTTATCTAGACTCTGTTTTGGTTGTGTTTTTTGTGTTTAATTAGTGTTTGTGCCAAGTAGAACCGTTGGGAAGACTAGGGGAAAGTCTTTTTAATCTTGCTGTAAAAAACAGAAACTTTAGCGCTCACGAGAATTGCTGCCATTTTTATTTGGAAAGTGCTATTTAGTTAATTCTGTTTGAAGATGATTAATAGATAAATTCCTCACGTCCATAAATTTACTTTAGAATTTTTGGGGTTCCAGATCTTGCTTTAGAGACAGATTACTTCAGACTGTTCTGTTTTTGACAGATTCTGTTTTTCGTGTGTTGTTTGCTTATTTTGATGAATCTATGGCTAGTAAAATAGTTTATAAACCATAGATAAGTTGGAATACAGTAGTTTTAACACCAATATAAATAAATAATGAGTTCATTACAGTACCTTGAAGTGGTGTTTTGTTTTCTTTCGCTAACGGAGCTCACGAGATTTTCTACTTTAAGTTTTGTGTTGTGAAGTTTTCAAGTTTTGGGTGAAAGATTTGATGGATTATGGAACAAGGAGTGGCAAGAGCCTAATATTGGGGATGCCCATGGCACCCCAAGATAATCTAAGGACACCTAAAAGCCAAAGCTTGGGGATGCCCCAGAAGGCATCCCCGCTTTCGTCTACTTTCATCGGTAATTTTACTTGGAGCTATATTTTTATTCACCACATGATATGTGTTTTGCTTGGAGCGTCTTGTATGATTTGAGTCTTTGATTTTTAGTTTACCACAGTCATACTTGCTGTACACACCTTTTTAGAGAGACACACAATTCAGAAATTATTAGAATACTCTATGTGCTTCACTTATATTTTTTGAGTTATATAGTTTTTGCTCTAGTACTTCACTTATATCTTTTAGAGCACGGTGGTGGTTTTGTTTTATAGAAACTATTATTATCTCATGCTTCACTTAGATTATTTTGAGAGTCTTAAATAGCATGGTAATTTACTTAAATAATCCTAATATGCTAGGTATTCAAGACTAGTAAAAAGTTTCTTATGAGTGTGTTGAATACTAAGAGAAGTTTGATGCTTGATGATTGTTTTGAGACATGGAGGTAGTGATATCAAAGTTGTGCTAGTTGAGTAGTTGTGAATTTGAAAAATACTTGTGTTGAAGTTTGCAAGTCCCGTAGCTTCACGTATGGTAAACGTTATGTAACAAATTTGAAACATGAGGTGTTCTTTGGAGTGTCCTCCTTATGAGTGGCGGTCGGGGACGAGCGATGGTCTTTTCCTACCAATCTACCCCCTAGGAGCATGCACGTAGTCCTTGGTTTTTGATGGCTTGTAGATTTTTGCAATAAGTATGTGAGTTCTTTATGACTAATGTTGAGTCCATGGATTATACGCACTCTCACCTTTCCATCATTGCTAGCCTCTTCGGTACCGTGCATTGCCCTTTCTCACATTGAGAGTTGGTGCAAACTTCGCCGGTGCATCCAAACCCCGTGATATGATACGCTCTTTCACACATAAACCACCTTATATCTTCCTCAAAACAGCCACCATACCTACCTATTATGGCATTCCCATAGCCATTCCGAGATATATTGCCATGCGACTTTCCACCATTCCGTTTATCATGACACGTTCATCATTGTCATATTGCTTTGCATGATCATGTAGTTGACATAGTATTTGTGGCGAAGCCACCATTCATAATACTTTCATGCATGTCACTCTTGGTTCAATGCATATCCCAGTACACCGTCGGAGGCATTCATATAGAGTCATACTTTGTTCTAGTATCAAGTTGTACTCATTGAGTTGTAAATAAATAGAAGTGTGATGATCATCATTTTCTAGAGCATTGTCCCAAGTGAGAAAAGAGAGATAGAGAGAAAGGCCATAAAAAGAGAAGGCCCAAAAAATGAATGAGAGAAAAAGAGAGAAGGGACAATGTTACTATCCTTTTTACCACACTTGTGCTTCAAAGTAGCACCATAATCTTCATGATAGAGAGTCTTTTGTTTTGTCACTTTCATATACTAGTGGGAACTTTTCATTATAGAACTTGCCTTGTATATTCCAACAATGGGCTTCCTCAAATGCCCTAGGTCTTCGTGAGCAAGCAAGTTGGATGCACACCCACTTAGTTTCTTTTGTTGAGCTTTCATATATTTATAGCTCTAGTGCATCCGTTGCATGGCAATCCCTACTCCTTGCATTAACATCAATTTATGGGCATCTCCATAGCTCATTTATTAGCCTCGTTGATGTGAGACTTTCTACTTTTTGTCTTCTCCGCATAACCCCCATCATTATATTCTATTCCACCCATAGTGCTATATCCATGGCTCACGCTCATGTATTGTGTGAAGGTTGAAAAAGTTTGAGATTACTAAAGTATGAAACAATTGCTTAGCTTGTCATCGGGGTTGTGCATGATGAGAGCATTCTTGTGTAACGAAAATGGAGCATGACTAAACTATATGATTTTGTAGGGATGAACTTTCTTTGACCATGTTATTTTGAGAGGACATAATTGCTTAGTTAGTATGCTTGAACTATTATTATTTTTATGTCAATATTGAACTTTTATCTTGAATCTTTCGGATATGAATATTCATACCACAATTAAGAAGAATTACATTGATATTATGCCAAGTAGCATTCCACATCAAAAATTCTGTTTTTATCATTTACCTACTCGAGGACGAGAAGTAATTAAGCTTGGGGATGCTTGATACGTCTCCAACGGATCTATAATTTTTGATTGTTACATGCTATATTATATTCTGTTTTGGACATTATTGGGCTTTATTATACACTTTTATATTATTTTTGGGGCTAACCTATTAACCGGAGGCCCAGCCCAGAATTGCTGTTTTTTTTGCCTATTTCAGAGTTTCGCAGAAAAAGAATATCAAACGGAGTCCAAACGGAATGAAACCTTCGGGAACATGATTTTCGGAACGAACGTGATCCAGAGGACTTGGACCCTATGTCAAGACATCAACCAGGAGGCCACAAGGTAGGGGGGCGCGCCTACCCCCCAGGCGAGCCCTCCACCCTCGTGGCCCCCCTGTTGCTCTACCGACGTACTCCTTCCTCCTATATATACCTACGTACCCCCAAACTACCAGATACGGAGCCAAAACCCTAATTCCACCGCCGAAACTTTCTGTATCCACGAGATCCCATCTTGGGGCCTGTTTCGGAGCTCCGCCGGAGGGGGCATCGATCACGGAGGGCATCTACATCAACACCATAGCCTCTCCGATGAAGTGCGAGTAGTTTACTTCAGACCTACGGGTCCATAGTTATTAGCTAGATGACTTCCTCTCTCTTTTTGGATCTCAATACGAAGTTCTCGCCCTCTCTTGTGGAGATCTATTCGATGTAATCTTCTTTTGCGGTGTGTTTGTTGAGACCGATGAATTGTGGGTTTATGATCAAGTTTATCTATGAACAATATTTGAATCTTCTCTGAATTCTTTTATGTATGATTGGTTATCTTTGCAAGTCTCTTCGAATTATCAGTTTGGTTTGGCCTACTAGATTGATCTTTCTTGCAATGGGAGAAGTGCTTAGCTTTGGGTTCAACCTTGCGGTGTCCTTTCCCAGTGACAGTAGGGGGAGCAAGGCACGTATTGTATTGTTGCCATCGAGGATAACTGTAACGCCTCGAGCCCGTTGCGCCAGGTGTCTTCCGGTTATTCGCTGTTGTTGCCTTGTCTTTTGTTTCCGTGTCATGCATTTCATATCATGTCATCATGTGCATCGCATTTGCATACGTGTTCGTCTCATGCATTCGAGCATTTTTCCCGTTGTCCGTTTTGCATTCCGACACTCCTATGTCCTTCGGCGCCCCCTTTTGTCTCTTTTTGTGTGCATGTGTTAAACTTTCTTGGAATGGACCGAGATTTGCCAAGCGGCCTTGGTACACCACCGGTAGGCCGCCTGTCAAATTTCGTGCCATTTGGAGTCCGTTTGATACTCCAACGGTTAATCGGGGAACCGTAAAGGCCTCGTGTGTGTTGCAGCCCAACACCCCTTCAAAGTGGCCCAATAACCCATCCAAACCCCCTCCATCCTCTCAGTCGTTTGATCACGATCGCGTGGCCAAAAACCGCACTCCATTTGGACTCTCCTAGCTACCTCTACCTATATATTTACACCTCCCCCCGAAATTTCGCGGATGAACCCTAGCCTTTTGCCCTCTCCGCCGCCGAACAAATCCCCCCAGCCGACGGACATGTCCGTTGCCACCTCTTGTCCAACCATAGAGCACCACGTCGCCTCAGCCTCCTCCCCACCACGCCGCGGCCCACAGAGCTCAAGTCTGGCCCGCGCCGGGCCGCGCTGGGCCCGAACCCCGCCGCCGCAGCGCCCCGGCTCCCGCGCCGCTTGACCTCGTCGCCATGCCGTGCCGCCGTCCTCCATTCGCCGGAGTCCGTCTCCTCCGCCGCCCCATCGTGCCTCGCATCGCGCCGCTGCCATCATGGTGAGCCCGCGCCGTCCCCGCTTTCTTCTCCTCCCTCTCTTGTCTCTCTCTCTCACTGCCTCTCTCTCCCGAAGGATCTCGCCGGCGTCGGAGCTTCAACTCGTCGTCCTGTTCGTTCCCGCGCCGGATCCGGTGAGCCACCGCCTGGATCCATCCATCCCTGACGCGGATCCGTCCTCCCTTGCCTTTCTACCTTTCCGGAGCTCCTCAACCGTCGCGGCCGGCGAGCCATGTCCTCCTGCTCGTGCGGGAGCACGAGGAGGACGCCGACCAGGCACCCCGTCGCCCTGGTGGGCCCCACTGCCGACCCAGCAGCGCCAAGGCCGGTCCAGCAGCGCCTCCCCTCAGGCCACTCCGATCCGGCCTAAGGGCCCATGGTGAGCGCCCATCTATCCTCTGCCCCGTGCGACATTTACTATTCTACGCTCGGGTGTTTTTTTACTAAGTACTCATTTGTGCACATATTTTAAGTCATGTTCATCATGCCATAACTCCTCATCCGTAGTTCCGTTTTGCATGCATGATATATCAAAATGTTCATCATGATGTGCTCTTCATTTTGTTCCATTGTACCATGCTTGTTTGAGTCCATCTTGATGCCAAAATTGTTGATGCAAGAGTGCTATAAAATGTTAGTTCCTGTTTCTTAACAGATCTTGTGCATTTGTCATTTTTGCCATGATTTTTGTGTGCTGCATATGGTTATGAGATCTACATGTGTTTTAGGCTATGCCATGCCATCTTTACAGGGGTGTATGCCATGTATTTTTGTGATCCTTGTGGTGACTAGCACAAGCATGCAAAGTAGCTCTCGTAATATTGCTGTTTTCAGAGACTTAGAATTTCACCAAGTCTTTGCTCTGCTGTTATTTTTATGCCTTGTTTTCATGTTGCTACAGAGAGCTCCATGCTTCTTTTGAGTATGTTCAGTAAGGATGATTTGGGCATATGGTTGTGCTCTATCCGTCCATGCTCCTGTTTGCATTTATGGAGTACCCTAGCATGACTCAATCTTGCTCTACTTTTGCTATAAAATGTTCCTGGCAGATTGTTTACGTGTTAATCAATTTTGCCAAGGTTGTTGTAGCTGATCCATGCATGCTATGAGTTCGCTCTTGCTTTGGTTAGCTTCTTTAACATGTCTTCTTGATGGTAGTATGCTTAGCTTGTTATGCAATGCCTTGTGTTGAGTGAATCGAGCTCGCAAACATGCATTCATAATTCTGTTTTTTCCATGTCCAGTTTTCTGCTAAGTCTGAATCTGTTAACGAAACTTGCTATGTTTACATGGGTGCCATCATAATTTCTGTGCCCTTTTGGCTTATGGTCAGTAAGGAACTTTTGTTATATCCTTTGAGTAGATCCATGCCATGCCTTGTTTTACTATGTTCTGTTCCTGTAGCATGTCGTTATCTTGCTCTAAACATTGCTTCCTGATGTTAACTCCTGGCATGTTAGTATTTTCACTAAGTCTATGATGCTGATATCTTTTGCACTTTTTCCATGCTTGTTTGAACCTGCTCTTGTGTGTTTTAGCCGTAGCTCAGTGTTCATCTTTTGTCAAGCATCTTGAGTAGATCACTTCCATGTGCTTTGTTGCTATGTTGGAGTGCAGTAGCTTAGTTTCTTGTTGCATTCTAGATGGCATCGTGATGTTAATCGCAGATATGTGCCATTATTGTTTTGCTTGCCATTTGCAAACCGTGCATCTGATTCCGGTGATCTTTATATCGATTTCGACCAAAATAATCTCATCTTTCCAGCGGCACACTTGGTTTGCCAAGTTGAGGCCTGGTTCAATCTTTTCCTTCCGGAGCACGCATATGCATTGCATATCACATCCCGCATGTCATGTCATGTTTTGCATCATGTTGCTTGCGCATTGCACCGTTATTGATTGTTGGTCCCTTTCTTGTGTTCTTGCTTTGGGTAGAGCCGGGAGACGAGTGCGTGATCGAGGAACACGTTGAGTACGCTTACGAGGATCAAGCTTTCGCCAACTCGGAGAACTTTGCAGGCAAGATGACCATACCCTCAAAATCACTTCTATCTTTGCTTGCTAGTTGCTCGCTCTTTTGCTCTGCTGCGATACCTACCACTTGCTATATCATGCCTTCCATATTTCCATGTCAAGCCTCTAACCCACCTTTCCTAGCAAACCGTTGTTTGGCTATGTTACCGCTTTGCTCAGCCCCTCTTATAGCGTTCCTAGTTGCAGGTGAAGATGGAGTTTGTTCCTTGTTGGAACATGTTTATTTTTGGGATATCATTATTATATCTTGTTTACTTTAATGCATATATATATTTGGTAAAGGGTGGAAGGCTCGGCCTTATGCCTGGTGTTTTGTTCCACTCTTGCCGCCCTAGTTTCCGTCATACCGGTGTTATGTTCCTTGATTTTGCGTTCCTTACGCGGTTGGGTTATAATGGGAACCCCTTGACAGTTCGCCTTGAATAAAACTCCTCCAACAAGGCCCAACCTTGGTTTTACCATTTGCCACCTAAGCCTTTTTCCCTTGGGTTCTGTAGACTCAAGGGTCATCTTTATTTTAAACCCCCAGGCCAGTGTTTCTCTAAGTGTTGGTCCAACCTGAGCGATGTCTGGCGCCCCCTGGGCAACCAGGGTCTATGCCAACCCGACATCTGGCTCATCCGGTGTGCCCTGAGAATGAGATATCTGCAGCTCCTATCGGGATTTGTCGGCACATCCGGGCGGCTTTGCTGGTCTTGTTTTACCATTGTCGAAATGTCTTGTAACCGGGATTCCGAGTCTGATCGGGTCTTCCTGGGAGAAGGAATATCCTTCGTTAACCGTGAGAGCTTGTGATGGGATAAGTTGGGACACCCCTGCAGGGTTTTGAACTTTCAAAAGCCGTGCCCGCGGTTATGGGCAGATGGGAATTTGTTAATATCCGGTTGTAAAAAACTTGACACTTAACTTAATTAAAATGAATCAACCACGTGTGTAGCCGTGATGGTCTCTTCTCGGCGGAGTCCGGGAAGTGAACACGGTTCTTGTGTTATGCTTGAACGTAAGTAGTTTCAGGATCACTTCTTGATCACTTCTAGTTCACGACCGTGCTTTGCTTCTCTTCTCGCTCTCATTTGCGTAAGTTAGCCACCATATATGCTAGTGCTTGCTGTAGCTCCACCTCACTACCCTTTCCTACCCATAAGCTTAAATAGCTCGCGGGTGTGAGAATGCTGAGTCCCCGTGACTCACAGATACTTCCAAACAGTTGCAGGTGCCGATGATCCCAGTGGAGGTGACGCAACCGAGCTCAAGTGGGAGCTCGATGAATATCGTGTTCGTTGTGTTGTTTCGTTTCCAGTTGATCAGTAGAGGAGCCTAGTTGGGGCGATCGGGGACCTAGCATTAGGGGTTGTCTTTCTTTGTTTTGGTTTCGTAGTCGGACCTTGATTGTATTCTGGATGATGTAATGCTATATTTATGTATTGTGTGAAGTGGCGAGTGTAAGCCAGCTCTTTATCCCATTCTTATTCAGTGCATGGGATGTGTAAAGATTACCCCTCTTGCGACATGCCTACTATGCGGTTATGCCTCTAAGGCGTGCTCCGACACGTGGGAGATATAGCCGCATCGTGGGTGTTACAATAACAAGGTGGGGTTTATATCATATTGCATGAGTTTATCCCTCTACATCATGTCATCTTGCTTAAAGCGTTACTCTGTTCTCTTGAACTTAATACTCTAGATGCATGCTGGATAGCGGTCGATGTGTGGAGTAATAGTAGTAGATGCATGCAGGAGTCGGTCTACTTGTCTCGGACGTGATGCCTATATACATGATCATACCTAGATATTCTCATAACTATGCTCAATTTTGTCAATTGCTCAACAGTAATTTGTTCACCCACCGTAAATACTTATGCTCTTGAGAGAAGCCACTAGTGAAACCTATGGCCCCCGGGTCTATTTTCCATCATATTAATCTTCCAATACTTAGTTATTTCCTTTTCCATTTATTTGACTTTGCATCTTTATCATAAAAATACCAAAAATATTATCTTATCATATCTATCAGATCTCACTCTCGTAAGTGACCGTGTAGGGATTGACAACCCCTTATCGTGTTGGTTGCGAGGATTTATTTGTTTGTGTAGGTGCGAGGGACTCATGCGTGGTCTCCTACTGGATTGATACCTTGGTTCTCAAAAACTGAGGGAAATACTTACGCTACTTTGCTGCATCACCCTTTCCTCTTCAATGGAAAACCAACGCAAGTGCTCAAGAGGTAGCAACCCCCAAGTGTTTTGCTGTTGTCCTCCACCTTGGCGGCCCCTGTTGTTGGAGTAGAAGGGGCGGCCATTGCCGGAGTGATTGTTTCCACCACCACCATGATGATTAAATCCACCACCACCCCCTTGTTGGAAGTGGCCGTCGCCGCGGCTACCTTGCTGGTTGTAACCACCACCACCGCCTTGCTGGTATTTGCCATTGCCGCCACCACGCGGACCGCCAGAGTTGCTCCGTTGAGAGTTACGGTAGCCTCTGGATGTGCCACGACCATGTTGAGCAGCATTAGCTGAAGACTTGAAGTTGCCGGTGGCGCCCTGAAACAATTCAACCCTCTGGTCGAAATTGGACATGAGGGCGAAGAGGTGATCGAGGGAGAGTAGCTCGGTGCGGACGTCGAGGGCGGAGATCAGCGGCTGGTAATCCATGTCCAGCTCGGAGAGAATATGCGAGATTGACTCTTCATCATCGAGGGGGTGGCCGACGGCTGCAAGCTCATCGGCCAACGATCTCATATGGGCAAAGTAGGTGGCCACATTTTGCGTACCCTTCTGTGCATTGGTGAGGGCGACGCGGAGGTTGTTGATGCGAGAGCGCGACGTGGAGGCAAACATGGTGGCAAGGTAATTCCAGAGTGCATGCGCCATGGGGATCGACACCACCTGGATGAGAACTTCCTTCTTCGGATTGTTTAGTAGGTAGCCGAGCACGAGCTGATCTTGCCTGACCCAGATCGCGTGCTCGAGGTTAATGATGGTGTTGTCCTTGCCATCTTTATCCTTGACGATGATGCTCTTGGCCAGCTCTTTGTCCGATCCATCATGGAGTCCATAGAAACTTGCGTTGCGAACCTGTGGAAGAATCTGCGCATGCCACAAGGTGTAGTTTTGCCGGGTGAGTTTCTCTGTAACCTGGGTGGATAGCAATGTTATGGATGATGAAGACGACGCCATGGATGCAGGGTTGCTCGGGTGGGCTTTGGTGGAAGGTTCTTTCGATCGGGTGGGTTTGGCGGAAGGCTGTTTCGATCGATACCTAGATGTGTCGGAAGAGACCCGCTCTGATTACCATGTAAGAATTGTTGTAACGTATTAGCCGATTCAGGCCGACGGTTCCATGTTATATACTGGGAATAAACCTATCATGATGTATACAAAGTCCTCTATTACATAGCTTGTAGATCAAGCAAGGAGAGATAGAATACATGAAGAATAAGTTACATGAGATAGACTAGGAGATACAGGTGCGCCTACAGTCTATTAACGTAACCCAATAAACCTACTGAATAAGTCATTTAACAGTGACCAGATTGAGCTTGCTGCAATGACAACTCAATTTTATTCTAACCTTTATACTTCTGAAGGAGTTATTGGAATGGTGGAGGTGTTATCTCACATACCCACAAAGGTTACTGGGAATATGAATGTTATGATGAACAAGCAATACAACAAGGAAGAAGTGAAGGTTGCACTTTTTCAAATGTTCCGAAGTCTCTTGTTCTTTGGTGCTAATTTGGTGGAGGCAATAAAAGTGAGCAAACTATTACAACAATATTTTGATGCGTCTAGACATCGAATCAATAGAGATAAGTCATCCATTTTCTCTAGCAAGGGTGTTACCGGTGAAAAGAAGGGAAGCTATAAAATGTTTTTTGCAAGTTCCTAATGAATTATTGTCAGAAAAATATTTGAGACTCCCAACTGATGTGGGGCGATCAAAGAATGGGTGCTTTAAATATCTTAAGGATCATTTGTGGATTAAAGTGCAAGGATGGGTAGAGAAAACATTCGCAGCTTTAGGAAAATAAGTTTTAATTAAATTTGTGGCGCATGCCATTCCAACTTTCTCTATGTCATGCTTTAGACTTCCACGTGGTTTGTGCTCTCAAATCAATAGTATGATCCATAAATTTTGCTGGGGTAGTAGGAAAGGAGAAAGAAAAGTTGCTTGGGTGTCATGTGAGGTGATGACTCAACCAAAACATATGGGAGGGCTGGGATTTCGAGATATTGAGTTATTTAATATGGCGATGTTAGAAAAACAGGCTTGGAGATTAATCCAAGATACTGATACGTCAATTTTGCATCATGCTTTTATATTGATATTTATTGCATCATGGGCTGCTATTACACATTATGTCACAATACTTATGCCTATTCTCTCTTATTTTACAAGGTTTACATAAAGAAGGAGAATGCCGGCAGCTGGGATTCTGGGCTGGAAAAGGAGCAAATATTAGAGACCTATTCTGCACAGCTCCAAAAGTCCTGAAACTTCACGAAAGTCCTTTTCAGAATATATAAAAAATACTGAGCGCAAGAAGTTCACCAGGGGGCTACACCCTGCCCTCGCTGCTATATGAAGTCTTTCGATGAGGAAAAAAATCAGAAGCCATCTTTCCGGATGAGACTCCACTGCCACGAGACGGAACCTTGGCGGAACCAATCTAGGGCTCTGGCGGAGCTGTTCTGCCGGGGAAACTTCCCTCTGGGAGGGGGAAATCATCGCCATCGTCATCACCAACGCTCCTCTCATCGGGAGAGGGCAATCTCCATCAACATCTTCACCAGCACCATCTCCTCTCAAAACCCTAGTTCATCTCTTGTATCCAATTCTTGTCTCTAAGTCCGGGATTGGTACCTGTGGGTTGCTAGTAGTGTTGATTACTCCTTGTAGTTGATGCTAGTTGGTTTACTTGGTGGAAGATCATATGTTCAGATCCTATATGCATATTAATACCCCTCTGATTATGAACATGAATATGCTTTGTGAGTAGTTACGTTTGTTCCTGAGGACATGGGAGAAGTCTTGCTATTAGTAATCATGTGAATTTGGTATTCGTTCGATATTTTAATGAGATGTATGTCGTCTCTCCTCTAGTGGTGTTATGTGAACGTCGACTACATAACACTTAACCATTATTTGGGCCTAGAGGAAGGCATTGGGAAGTAATAAGTAGATGATGGGTTGCTAGAGTGACAGAAGCTTAAACCCTAGTTTATGCGTTGTTTCGTAAGGGGCTGATTTGGATCCACATGTTTCATGCTATGGTTAGGTTTACCTTAATACTTTTGTTGTAGTTGTGGATGCTTGCAATAGAGGTTAATCATAAGTGGGATGCTTGTCCAAGTAAGGACAACACTCAAGCACCGGTCACCCACATACCAAATTATCAAAGTACCGAACGCGAATCATATGAACGTGATGAAAACTAGCTTGACGATATCCCCATGTGTCCTCGGAAGCGCTTTACATCATATAAGAGTTTGTCCAGGATTGTCCTTTGCTACAAAAAGGATTGGGCCACCTTGCTGCACTTTATTTACTTTTGTTACTTGTTGCTCGTTACCAATCATCTAATCACAAAACTATCTGTTACCTATAATTTCAATGCTTGCAGAGAATACCTTGCTGAAAACCGCTTATCATTTCCTTCTGCTCCTCGTTCGGTTCGACACTCTTACTTATCGAAAGGACTACGATAGATCCCCTATACTTGTGGGTCATCAAGACTCTTTTCTGGCGCCATTGCCGGGGAGTGAAGCGCCTTTGGTAGGTGGAATTTGGTAAGGAAAAATTTATATAGTGTGCTGAAATTTACTGTCACTTGTTACTATGGAAAGTAATCCTCTGAGGGGCTTGTTCAGGGTATCTTCACCCCGACCAGAAGAGCAAAGAGTTGCTCCTCAACCTATTGAACCTACTGAAAATGAAGATGTCTGCTTTGAAATTACTTCGGGTATGTTAGAAAAACTGCTAGCTAATCCTTTTGCAGGAGATGGAACAAAGCATCCTGATGAGCACCTAATTGTTGGGGAACATAGTAATTTCAAAAAGAAATTCCTACACACACACAGGATCATGGTGATGTATAGCAACGAGAGGGGAGAGTGTTGTCTACATACCCTCGTAGACCGAAAGCGAAAGCGTTATATCAACGCGGTTGATGTAGTCGTACGTCTTCACGATCCGACCGATCCAAGTACCGAAAGCACGACACCTTCGAGTTATGCACACGTTCGGCTTGGTGACGTCCTCGCCTTCTCGATCCAGCAAGAGGGGTGAATTAGTAGATGAGTTCTGGCAGCACGACGGCGTGGTGACGGTGTTGGTGAAGAACAATCTCCGCAGGGCTTCGCCTAAGCACTACGAAAACTATGACGGAGGATAAACTAGAGGGGATGGGGTAGCCGGCACACGGCTTGGTGTTTCTTGATGTGTCTTGGGTGCTAGTCCTACCCCTCTATTTATATGTTGAGCCTTGGGGTCGAAACTTGGAGTAAAAGCCTCCACAAAGTCGGTTTCACCCGAAAGGCAAGAGTCCTTCTCGGACTCCAGGGCCAGACGCTAGGGTTCTCGGTGTCTGGACCCAGACGCCAGGGACCCTGGCGTTTGGCCCCTGGACTCTGCAAAACTTCCTTTTGCGCTTTCCAAAAACCTTGTGGGCTTTCCCCTATAGCCCAAATAAAGTGTTCTCGTACCCAAACATTTCGGGAAACATCCGGAAACCCTTCCGGTGAATTCCGGAACCCTTCCGGAGTCCAAACACTATTATCCCATATATCAATCTTTATCTCCGGACCATTCCGGAGTTCCTCGTCATGTCCGTGATCTTATCCGGAACTCCGAACAACATTCGGTCACCAACATACATAACTCATAGTACTATATCATTAATGAAAGTTAAGCGTGCGGACCCTACGGGTTCGGGAACTATGTAGACATGACCGAGACACCTCTCTGGTCAATAACTAATAGCGAGACCTGGATGCCCATATTGGCTCCTACATATTCTACGAAGATCTTTATCGGTCAGGCCGCATAACAACATACGTTATTCCCTTTGTCATCGGTATGTTACTTGCCCGAGATTCGATCGTCGGTATCTCAATACCTAGTTCAATCTCATTACTGGCAAGTCTCTTTACTCGTTCCATAATACATCATCCCGCAACTAACTCATTAGTTGCAATGCTTGCAAGGCTTATAGTGATGTGCATTACCGAGTGGGCCCAGAGATACCTCTTCGACAATCGGAGTGACAAATCCTAATCTCGAAATACGCCAACCCAACAAGTACCTTCGGAGACACCTGTATAGCACCTTTCTAATCACCCAGTTACATTGTGATGTTTGGTGGCACACAAAGTGTTCCTCCGGTAAATGGGAGTTGCATAATCTCATAGTCATAGGAACATGTATAAGTCATGAAGAAAGCAATAGCAACAAACTAAACGATCAAGTGCTAAGCTAACGGAATGGGTCAAGTCAATCACATCATTCTCCTAATGATGTGATCCCGTTAATCAAATGACAACTCATGTATATGGTTAGGAAACTTAACCATCTTTGATCAACGAGCTAGTCAGGTAGAGGCATACTAGTGACACTCTGTTTGTCTATGTATTCACACATGTATTATGTTTACGGTTAATACAATTCTAGCATGAATAATAAACATTTATCATGAAATAAGGAAATAAATAATAACTTTATTATTGCCTCTAGGGCATATTTCCTTCACTAATATATGTGGATGAAGTTTGTGGAGTATTTAATCTTGCAGGTGTGCCCGGAGATGTTATTAAGAAGAAGGTCTTCCCTTTATCTTTGAATGGAGATGCATTGACATGGTATAGGCTATGTGATGATAGGGGGTCATGGAACTACAAACAATTGAAATTGGAATTTCATCAGAAGTTTTATCCTATGCATCTTGTTCATCGTGATCGCAATTATATATATAATTTTTGGCCTCGCGAAGGAGAAAGCATCGCTCAAGCTTGGGGGAGGCTTAAATCAATGTTATATTCATGCCCCAATCATGAGCTCTCAAGAGAAATGATTATTCAAAAAATTTATGCTCGGCTTTCTGATAACAATCGCACCATGCTCGATACTTCTTGTGATGGCTCTTTTATTATGAAGACTATTGAATTCAAATGGGATTTATTGGAAAGAATTAAACGCAACTCTGACGATTAGGACCTCGACAAAGGTAAGGAGTCAGGTATGACACCTAAGTTTGATTGTGTTAAATCATTTATGGATACCGATGTTTTCCATAAATTTAGCACTAAATATGGACTTGATTCTGAGATAGTAGCTTCTTTTTGTGAATCTTTTGCTACTCATGTTGATCTCCCTAGGGAGAAGTGGTTTAAATATCATCCTCCCATAGAAGTAAAAGTAGTTGCACCTATTAAAGTTGAAGAAAAGACTAACACTTATAATGATCCTATTGTTCCTACTGCTTATGTTGAGAAACCACCTTTTCCTGTTAGGATAAAAGATTATGCTAAAGCTTCAACTGTGGTTCGTAAAAGCAATATTAGAACTTATACACCTCCTGAGCAAATTAAAGTTGAACCTAATATTGCTATTCTTAAAGATCTCTTGTCTGATAATATTGATGGGCATGTTATTCATTTCTGTGATGAGACTGCTAGAGTTGCTAAACCTTGTGCTAAAGATAAACCTAGATATGTGGTAGGCATGCCTGTTATTTCTGTTAAAATAGGAGATCATTGTTATCATGGCTTGTGTGATATGGGTGCTAGTGCTAGTGGAATACCTATTGACTTATACAGAGAAATTATGCATGATATTGCACCTGCTGAATTAGAAGATATTGATGTCACAATTAAACTTGCCAATAGAGATACTATTTCACCAATGGGAATTGTTAGAGATGTTGAAGTCTTGTGTGGGAAAACTAAATATCCTGCTGATTTTCTTGTACTTGGTTCCCCACAAGATAGCTTTTGTCCCATTATATTTGGTAGACCCTTCTTGAACACAGTTAATGCTAAGATAGATTGCAAAAAGGATGTTGTTACTATTGGTTTAGGTGATATGTCTCATGAATTTAATTTCTCTAAATTTAGTAGACAACACCGTGAAGAGGAATTACCTAGTAAGGATGAATTATTGGTCTTGCTTCTATTGTCGTACCTCCTAGTGATCCTTTAGAACAATATTTGCTAGACCATGAAAATGGTATGTTTATGAATGAAAGAAGGGAAATAGATGAAGTATTCTTTAAACAGGAACCCATCCTGAAACACAATTTTCCTGTTGAAATCCTAGGGGATCCTCCTCCACCCAAGGGTGATCCCGTGTTTGAGCTTAAACCGTTACCTGATACTCTTAAATATGCTTATCTTGATGAGGAAAAGATATATCCTGTTATTATTAGTGCTAACCTTTTAGAGCATGAAGAAGAAAGATTACTGATAACTCTGAAGAAGCATCGTGCTGCTATTGGATATACTCTTGATGATCTTAAGGGCATTAGTCCCACCCTGTGTCAACACAAAATAAATTTGGAGGAAGATGCCAAACCAGTTCGTGATCATCAACGACGGCTGACCTAAGATGAAGGAAGTGGTAAGAAAGGAAATACTAAAGCTTCTTGAGGCAGGTATAATTTATCCCGTTGCTAATAGTCAGTGGGTAAGTCCTGTCCATTGTGTCCCTAATAAGGGAGGTATTACCGTCGTTCCTAATGATAAAGATGAGTTGATCCCGCAAAGAATTATTATAGGTTATAGGATGGTAATTGATTTCCGCAAATTAAATAAAGCTAGTAAAAAGATCATTACCCCTTACCTTTTATCGATCAAATTCTAGAAAGATTATCCAAACATACACATTTTTGCTTTCTAGATGGTTATTCTGGTTTCTCTCAAATACCTGTGTCAGCCAATGATCAATCAAAGACTACTTTTACTTGCCCTTTTGGTACTTTTGCTTATAGATGTATGCCTTTTGGTTTATGTAATGCACCTTCTACCTTTCAAAGATGCATGATGGCTATATTCTCTGACTTTTGTGAAAAGATTTGTGAGGTTTTCATGGACGATTTTTTCGTCCATGGATCCTCTTTTGATGATTGCTTAAGTGATAACCCACAAGTATAGGGGATAACAGTTTTCGAGGGTAGAGTATTCAACCCAAATTTATTGATTCGACACAAGGGGAGCCAAAGAATATTCTCAAGTATTAGCAGCTGAGTTGTCAATTCAACCACACCTGGAAACTTAGTATCTGCAGCAAAGTATTTAGTAGCAAAGTAATATGATAGTAGGGTAATGGTTGCAAATGGTAACAGTAGTAAAAGTAATGTTTTTGGTATTTTGTAGTGATGATAGCAATAGAAACGGAAAAGTAAATAAGCGAAGAACAATATATGGAAAGCTCGTAGGCAATGGATCAGTGATGGAGAATATGTCGGATGCGGTTCATCATGTAACAATCATAACCTAGGGTGACACAGAACTAGCTCCAGTTCATCAATGTAATGTAGGCATGTATTCCGAATATGGTCATACGTGCTTATGGAAAAGAACTTGCATGACATCTTTTGTTCCACCCTCCCGTGGCAGCGGGGTCCTTACAGAAACTAAGGGATATTAAGGCCTCCTTTTAATGGAGTACCGGAACAAAGCATTAACACATAGTGAATACATGAACTCCTCAAACTATGGTCATCACCGGTAAGTATCCCGATTATTGTCACTTCGGGGTTAACGGATCATAACACATAATAGGTGACTATAGACTTGCAAGATAGGATCAAGAACACTCATATATTGATGAAAACATAATAGGTTCAGATCTGAAATCATGGCACTCGGGCCCTAGTGACAAGCATTAAGCATAGCAAAGTCATAGCAGCATCAATCTCAGAACATAGTGGATACTAGGGATCAAACCCTAACAAAACTAACTCGATTACATGATAGATCTCATCCAACCCATCACCGTCCAGCAAGCCTACGATGAATTACTCATGCACGGCGGTGAGCATCATGAAATTGGTGATGGAGGATGGTTGATGATGATGATGGCAACGGATTCCCCTCTCCGGAGCCCCGAACGGACTCCAGATCAGCCCTCCCGAGAGGTTTTAGGGCTTGGCGGCGGCTCCGTATCGTAAAACGTGATGAATTCTTCTCTCTGATTTTTTCTCCCCGAAACACAATATATAGAGTTGGAGTTGGAGTCGGAGGAGCTCCAGGGGGCCCACGAGGTAGGGGGGCGCGCCCTAGGGGGGCAGGCGCGCCCCACCCTCGTGGACAGGTGGTGGGCCCCTGGCCTTCATCTTTTGCAGGTATTTTTTATATTTTCCAAAAAGTTGGTCCGTGAAGTTTCAGGTCATTCCGAGAACGTTTGTTTCTGCACATAAATAAAACCATGGTAATTCTGCTGAAAACATTGTCATTCCGGGTTAGTTCCATTCAAATCATGCAAGTTAGAGTCCAAAACAAGGGCAAAAGTGTTTGGAAAAGTAGATACGACGGAGACGTATCAACTCCCCCAAGCTTAAACCTTTGCTTGTCCTTAAGCAATTCAGTTGATAAACTGAAAGCGATAAAGAAAAACTTTTACAAACTCTGTTTGCTCTTGTTGTTGTAAATATGTAAAGCCAGCACACAAGTATTCAGCAAAGATTATAATTAACCACATTTGCAATAACGCTTAGGTCTCAAGTTTACTCATATCAATAGCATAATCAACTAGCGAGCAATAATAATAAATCTCGAATGACAACACTTTCTCAAAACAATCATAATATGATATAAAAAGATGGTATCTCGCTAGCCCTTTCTGAGACCGCAAAACATAAATGCAGAGCACCTTTAAAGATCAAGGACTGACTAGACATTGTAATTCATGGTAAAAGAGATCCAGTCAAGTCATACTCAATGTAAACTAATAGTAATGAATGCAAATGACAGCGGTGCTCTCCAAATGGTGCTTTTTAATAAGAGGATGATGACTCAACATAAAAGTAAATAGATAGGCCCTTCGCCGAGGGAAGCAGGGATTTGTAGAGGTGCCAGAGCTCGGTTTTGAAACAGAGGTGAATAATATTTTGAGCGGTATACTTTCATTGTCAACATAACAACCAAGAGATGGCAATATCTTCCATGCTACACACATTATAGGCGGTTCCCAAACAGAATGGTAAAGTTTATACTCCCCCTTCCACCAACAAGCATCAATCCATGGCTTGCTTGAAACAACGAGTGCCTCCAACTAACAAGAGTCCCAGGGGGAGTTTTGTTTGCAATTATTTTGATTTAGTTTGCATAAAGCATGGGACTGGGCATCCCGGTGACCAGCCACTTTCTCATGAGTGAGGAGCGGAGTCCACTCCTCTTGAGAATAACCCACCTAACATGGAAGATACAGACAACCCTAGTTGATACATGAGCTATTCGAGCA
The DNA here is from genome assembly GCF_003073215.2 of Triticum urartu. NCBI lineage: Eukaryota > Viridiplantae > Streptophyta > Magnoliopsida > Poales > Poaceae > Triticum > Triticum urartu. Next base: position 494,825,520 of record NC_053023.1, on the reverse strand, counting down.
TACAAAACAAGATATTTATTTGAAGGTTTAGAGTTTGGCACATACAAATTTACTTGGAACGGCAGGTAGATACCGTATATAGGTAGGTATAGTGGACTCATATGGAATAACTTTGGGGTTTAAGGGATTGGATGCACAAGCAGTATTCCCGCTTAGTACAGGTGAAGGCTAGCAAAAGACTGGGAAGCGACCAGCTAGAGAGCGACAACAGTCATGAACATGCATTAAAATTAATCAACACCGAATGCAAGCATGAGTAGGATATAATCCACCATGAACATAAATATCATGAAGGCTATGTTGATTTTGTTTGAACTACATGCGTGAACATGCGCCAAGTCAAGTCACTTAAATCATTCAGAGGAGGATACCACCCTATCATACCACATCACAACCATTTTAATAGCATGTTGGCACGCAAGGTAAACCATTATAAGCTCCTAGCTAATCAAGCATGGCACAAGAACTATGATCTCTAGTTTTCATTGCAAACATGTTTATTCATAATAGGCTGAATCAGGAACGATGAACTAATCATATTTACAAAAACAAAAGAGGTCGAGTTCATACCAGCTTTTCTCATCTCAGTCGGTCCATCATATATCGTCATAATTGTCTTTCACTTGCACGACCGAACGATGTGAATAATAATAATAGTGCACGTGCATTGGACTAAGCTGGAATCTGCAAGCATTCAATAAATAGGAGAAGACAAGGCAATATGGGATCTTTTGTCAGGTCAACAAGTATGCATATAAGAGCCACTTCAACAATTTAATTATGGTCTTCTCCTATCGACCCCCAAAGAAAAGAAAAGAAATGAAACTATTTACACGGGAGAGCTCCCAACAAGTAAAAGAAGAACATGAAATCTTTTTGGGTTTTCTTTTTAATTACTACTACAAGCATGGAAAGTAAACTAATTAAAAGCTACAATTAATTTTTTTGGTTTTTCTTAAGGTTTATCAAACACACAAGAAGAAAGCATAAAAAGGAAATTAAACTAGCATGGATGATACAATGAAAAAGTATGAGCACCGACATCTAGCAATGAGTGTGTGAACATAAATGTAATGTCGATGAGAAATACGTACTCCCCCAAGCTTAGGCTTTTGGCCTAAGTTGGTCTATGGCCACAACTGGCCTGGCGGATATCCATAATAATAGTTGGGGTCGTACTGCAATGAAGAAGAAGACTTCGATTGCCACTAGCTGGCAATCATCTCCGGATCCCACTAGTAATTAGACTGTCGTGAAGGATCAACTTGTGGTTCCGGCTTTGGCTCCATGGCAGGTGCAGGGTTCCAGTAGGCGTGAATAGCCTCTAACAAAACAAGGTACTGGCCTGCAGATAAATCAAACAAAGAAGGAGCAGGCAGGGTAATAGTCTCAGGATGATGTTTATCAAAGAACAATTTGTATTTAAGCTCTCCTTCCCTATTCTTAACAATAAAATCATGTGCCACCATACTTTTATAATCTAAATAAACACGAGGCAGCACTTTTTCTTCCTTCTCATAATGCCTAATAGGTATGTTAAAATGTGCAGCTAGGCGTGAAGCATAGATGCCTCCAAAGATGGGGCCCTTGGTACGGTTCAGACTTAACCGTTTAGCAATAATGCCGCCCATACTAACAGAGTTATCACCGTATAAACCATGGAGCAAAATAATAATATCAGGGACAGTAAGGTTTCCACAGTTTCCTCACCAATTAAACAACGACTAGCAAATAATGCAAAATAGCGAAAAACAGGAAAATGTATGCTAGTGATTCGTGCATCGGAAACCTTCCTTGTTTCCCCTACAGTGATAGTATCAATAAACCCACCCACATCCTCGTGATGTGGTTCCTCTGTCTTGCCCTCGAAAGGGACTAAACAAACCCAACAAAAATCATAAAGTGACATCTCCTTATGCTCATCATATAAATGAAACTCCACCGTAGGTGGTGAGCTCCTAGAATGGAAAATGAAAGTTTTGCACGAAAATATTTGTGAGTAAGAGATACTGATCGCGTTGGTCGTGGAGGAAAGTGGTGAGGCCTGCATTCCTAGCCAATTCATGAAAATCTTCATAAATCCCGGCTGCTCTCAAGAAATCATCGGAAGGCCATTCACACGACCGAACCTCCATGGTGTGAGGTAGATTATACTTAGGCTTCAGTGCCTTTTCCTTCGAGCTTTGGCTCGATGAGCCCCTCAAAAGTCTCTTCATCATTTTCTGAAAAATTCTGAAATTTTTAGTAACTTCAAAATAAAAGTAAACCAAACTCAATAATATTGATAGCAACTACTCCTACAAGTGCCTAGGGCCTATATCATGCATCAAAACTACTTTTGACCATATAAATTTGAAATGCAAGCTCAAGAACAGGGTCACCTAAGCAGCAAAAATTTGCAATGAATAAAGCACTAGAACAAAAACTAATTGGACCAATGGAGGAGTCACATACCAAGGAACAATCTCCCCAAGCAGTTTTGTGAGAGGTGCTTTGAGCAAGGAGATCCAAAATGGCAGCAAAATGAGCTTGGACTCGGGTTTGAGCTGGTTACTCGTGTTTGGGTGAGGGAGAATGAGTGTGTGGGTGAAAGGATAAGTGGAGGAGGGCCACCGTGGGCCCACGAGGCAGGGGGGCGCACCCAGGGGGCGCCCTCCACCCTCGTGGGCAGGTGGTTGACCCCCCTGGTGTGTTCTCAGTGCCAAATATTCTCAAATATTCCAAAAAAATCATATTTAAATTTCAGGGCATTTGGAGAACTTTTATTTTCGGGGTATTTTTATATTGCACGGATAATCAGATAACAGACAGAAAAATACTATTTTTATTTTATTTAATATAAATAACAGAAAGTAAAAGGAGGGTACAGCAGGTTGTGCCTTCTAGTTTCATCCATCTCATGATCATCAAAAGGAATCCACTAACAAGGTTGATCAAGTCTTGTTAACGAACTCATTCCGAATAACATGGAACTGGAGAAATTTCGAATAACACTATGTTACCTCAACGGGGATATGCACATCCCCAATAATAAGAATATCATATTTCTTCTTGATAGTAGGAAGAGGAAATTCAAAACCTCCAAATATAATCGATGGAATTTTTCCAATGGAGTTGATACTATGAACTTGAGGTTGTTTCCTCGGAAAGTGTACCGTATGCTCATTACCATTAACATGAAAGGTGACATTGCTTTTAGTGCAATCAATAACAGCCCCTGCAGTATTCAAAAAGGGTCTTCCAAGAATAATAGACATACCATCGTCCTCGGGAATATCGAGAATAACAAAGTCCGTTAAAATAGTAACGTTTGCAACTACAACAGGCACATCCTCACAAATACCGACAGGTATAGCAGTTTATTTATCAGCCATTTGCAAAGATATTTCAGTAGGTGTCAACTTATTCAAGTCAATCTACTATATAAAGAGAGAGGCATAACACTAACACCGGCTCCAAGATCACATAAAGCAGTTTTAACATAGTTTCTTTTAATGGAGCATGGTATAGTTGGTACACCGGGATCTCCAAGTTTCTTTGGTATTCCACCCTTAAAAGTATAATTAGCAAGCATGGTGGAAATTTCAGCTTCCGGTATCTTTCTCTTATTTGTAACAATATCTTTCATATACTTAGCATAAGGATTCATTTTGAGCATATTGGTTAATCGCATACGCAAAAAGATAGGTCTAATCATTTCAGCAAAGCGCTCAAAATCCTCATCATCCTTTTTCTTGGATGGTTTGGAAGGAAAAGGCATGGGTTTCTAAACCCATGGTTCTCTTTATTGGATAATAAAATGTTGGTTGCACAGTGCCCACACATGATGAACCAGAGCGCATTAAGAATGCAACTCCCAGCTGTCTCTCGACCATTTCAGGCGGTTGGATGAAGATCCTACGTCTCCTAACCCTTCTTCTTCCTCGTCTCTGATTCTTCCCATACAGAACACCGCACGGGCCGCCGATCGGACCACCAGCCCCCACCACCTGTGTTCCTCAGGCGCTCCCACCCCCACCTCCGCCCCAACCCCCACCCGCGTCGAGTTTTCTTCGTTCGGCAAGGCCCCACAACCACCCGAGCCCCTTCGATCGCACCGGCAAACTCCGGCGAGCTCTGAAAAATCGACTGACCCAATTTTGAAATTTAATCTACTTTGATTTAACTAGTGTGGAACATAAAGGGGGAAAACCATAAGCATTGGGAGTATAGTGTTGAGCGTGCCATGGCGGATCTGAAGGTGCAAACCGGACAAAGGCAACTTCGCAACCAAGACAGGAAATCAGAGTAAAGCAGTGGTGATCTATTTTCTTGCTGCGATAAATAAGTTGAGTAGATACAAAAGAGTACCGCCTCTAGTGCGGCGATGTGTACGCATCTGCTGAGAATTTGACGGTGCTGCAATAGCGATGGCTGTCGGCGGCGTGGAAGCAGATCTAGGAGGGTAGACGGTGGCGGTGGGGCGCGGTGGACGAGATGGTCGTAGGAGCGGCGCCGACAAGGCGGACGACGGCGGGGATGAAGCGAGAGGACGGGATGCAAGGATCCCGGTCCGAAGCCGTGGATGAGAGAGGTCGATCTCTTGTAATGGACGGCGGCGGCGGGGTATCAGCTCCAGCATGGTGGAGGAGGACGGCGGTGAATGGGGCGGCGGACGACGGCGGACGGAGGAGGGTGGGGTGCAGAGGGTGTTTTGGCGCCCACGGAGTATGAATGGGGAAAAGGGAGATATAGAGGAAGGGGGAACCATGTATTCAGGGCACTCTTGTCTCAAATGCGAGGAAATTTACAAACTTAGCCCCCGTTTCAAATTTCTACTACATCACAGCAACATTAGTCGGTTGGGGATAGGACGGTAATCTCGCATACACCGAATATTTGCCGACGAGAGTTTGTCTTTGGTGCCCACCATGTATGAATATGAATCGGGGAGGGAGTCGATTTCGGCCGAGGACACACTGTGTTTTGGCACCCACCGTGTATGAATCCGGGTGAGAGGCGGTTACGTCACGTTTGGGTGAAATTACAAACCTACCTCTATAGAAACCTATAGAAATCCAGCAGATAGGCTTTGCGTGGCAGGGATAGGCAGTAGTGATTTCCATCTCGCAGATTTTGGTTTCGGGCGGTTACTGCGACTTTCCCCGCTTTGTTCAAATTTTGCAGAGTGCATGTTTACCGTGCCAACTCAATTCGAATCCCATTTGTATTCTATTTTTTTTCAGCGGGATCCATTTTCAATTGGAATTACATTCTATATACATCATTTTTATATATACTTTCAAAAGCACAACAAAGAATTCTGCTCGTTTATATGTATAATATGATTTAGAAATACAACGATCTTGAAATCTTAAGGTTGAATTCAAAAAAATTTAACCAAATTATGTTCTACTAAAATTTATGGATCAGTAATATCTACATATTAAATAACATAGATGTGCACGAATTCATATGAGTATGCATGTTTGATAGATCAATTTTGGTTCGAGTATGGATTACATGTATCATCATCTCGAATTCAAATATTTGAATCCCTTTTTTGTTCACTCCTTTCACGCCCATCTCTCTCGCATGCATGCTCCTTTAGGTAGCTATCACTCTCTTTTCTCCAGCTCACCCGCATGCTCACTTCATGTTTCTCCTATCCTCGCAAACATGGTCTCTCGACGTCTCCCTTGAGAAGTGTCACACTCTCTCTATCATTATATATTACACGGTTTTCATTATCTCTCACGTCTCTACTGTTCTCTGATATCACTCGGTACCTAAGCTTTCTTTTTCACCACCACACACACAGTCTCCACTCATCTTTCACTTTGTCTTTCTCTTTATGGGATTCTCTCACACACCCTATATGTCTCTACATATGACTCATACCACTAAAATTACTCTCTCTCTCTCTCCTGTAGACACAACATTTGTTGCGGTCTCCTTTTCGTCTCCATCCCAGACTGACATTATTCATTTGTTTACCGATCAGACAACCCTGACTACCGTCTCCTCTCTCTCTCTCTCACAGACACACACACACAACTCCTGCTTCCACTCCCCTTCCCGACTACCGTCTCTCTCTCACACACACACAAAACTCTCGCTTTCGCACCCCGACTCGTATTTCTCTCACAAACATTTATCGACTAGCTAGCCTCTAGATAGGTTTATACACCCGCACACTCATGCTTCCACCATCGCATACATGTCTCTCTCCCGCTCCTTGTATCTATGTAGATTTTTCTTCCCTTCTTGAGACACGCCCTCTCGATCGTGCACACACACACTATTGCCTCATTTTAAGCTGATACCTATCGCACACACACTCCTTGTGTCTTTGTCACACATGCACTCCGTCCTCCTCCACTCTTCCTCTCTCACACACACATGGGCTTTTTGCAACAACTAGCAAGATGCCCATGCGTTGCACGGAACATCAAGATGCATTTGTATGAGTATTTTATCTTGTGGGGGAAAATGATGAACGAGGGAAGTCCTTATTTGCAAATGTGGAGAGGGGTGTGGGTATCTTTTTGCAAAATTGTCATAGTTTCCTTCCTATCCGTCAGATATAGATCGGACGGCCTATATTGCAGGATGGCAGGCACACGATCATCACCGACAATGCTTTTTATAAGAGTAGGGATAAAAATAGAGTTGGTGATGATGGTGGGCCTGCCATCCTGCAATGTAGGTCGTCCGATTTATATCTGACGGATAGGAAGGAAAATATGGCAATTTACCCGCACTCTTCACCACATTTGCAGATAAGGCCTTCCCTCGTTCATCCTTTTCTCCCACAAGATCTTGATGTTCTGTGCAACGCACTGGCATCTTGCTAGTAAGAGTAGAAATTAGACATATACCACTTATCGAATCTTGAAACCAACAACATTCCTCCCTTATCTCATCAAAACTGCCAAAGGAATATATTTTGAGTGAAACATAACATATTTTTAGTGATATACGTATTTCAAAACTAGACTTTTTTCTATCAAATTGGTGAATATGTATTAATCTACTTTGATCGTGTGGCAATGCATTGGCACATTGCTAGTACTTATTATAATTTTTTGGACACCAGACAAACGGTGGAGTACATATACGAAGAGAAGAGGCGCACGCACGCAGTCGGCCTCTCGCTGTCTCGCACACATGAGTGTTACGTAAAGGCGACATTAACAAATAAACCCTAAAACCCTAGGTGCACGATTGTTGCATTCGCGGGTACCGGGTACGTGGTGGAGCACCTTTGTAGGAATAGTCAGTTGAGCACGCCTCCTCGCCGCGTAATTGCTCTGACACGGACACGACCTCTCATAGCGCATGCATTGAACCGGCACGCCGGCCAAGAGGGCCGCACTTGCTGCAGGCCCGGCTGAGCACGCCTCCTCGCCGTGTGCCCGCGTGCAACCATCTTAAGACTGCCCCGCCTGCCTTCATTGAATCCGCGCCTGTGCCGGCAACACGTCCTTCCGTGAGCCGGCAGGCATTTTAGAACACAAAAATGACTAAAATATAATTAATTTACGCATGGTCTTGACTTGTTGTGCTCGCACTGGTAGCATGAACTAGTAGAGGATTTTCTTTATTTATAACTCTCCTCACATTTTTTTGGCTTTGAAGTGAATCATGGTTGTGGACATTTATGTATGAATGTGCAGATATCTGTGAACATGAGTTTGATGTCGAAGTTGAACTTGGAATGTCGGGCTTGTGCATGAACTATACCATGTCCAATGCTTCGTCTGTTATTGTTTGGAAAGAAATTGCTATTATTACATGACCCGAAAAATACATTTTGTGCCACATCAGTAGATGCACGGACATCACAACAGGCATGCTGACTGGATAAACATTTGAACCTAACTATTATGAAGGAAATTTTGTATTGACAACAATTTTAGATAGCAGGAGACGCCTAGCCTGCTCTGCCTCTGCTAGCTTATTTCTGGCTTCTTCCATCTCTTCTTTGGCTTGGGTGAAGAGAGCATCTGATTGCTCTTTTCGCTTCTTCAGGAACTCAGCTACATTCTCAAGGGTTGCTGCACGCTTTCTTTCAGCCTTTACTAATGCCACGAGGACACGAACAGCTGACGACTCCACTTGGCTTGTGTGTAATCCAGCATCATATGGGAATTGGCACCTCGTGCCTAATCCAGCATCATTAGGGAACTGTCACCTTGTGTGTAATCCAGCCTCATTTTGGAAACATGATCTCGAGGTTGACCATACTTCCCTCCTCGCAGGAACTGCATCCTGACATGAAGTTACTTCTTTTTTAGATCAATACTCAGAGCAACCCAGATCCATTTAGTAGAAGCCAGATAAACAGAACTCGGAGAAGTGAATTCAAAAGGAAAAAAAACAGACTACAAGGTGAGAACACCCACTTCCTACATCAAGCTAAAAACGAAAGCATTAGGACGATTAAGACTCTTCTTATTACACATCGAAGAACACCACGCTTAAGAGAAACAGAAACTACAACATATACACATCAAAGAACACGAGGCTACACGAAAGTAATTGAAAGGGTGTTACTTACCAAAGCTCGTTTTATAGGTTCGGTGCAGCTCTCTTTAACTTGCCACGCTCCTTGAAGATGTCCCGAATATCCCGTGTTTGGTATTCATTGCTCCTCTGCATGTTTGCACTCGTGGTTTTAAAATCTCAACATGGCAAGAAAAATATAGTACTAGTAATACTCGCGCGTCTTGTGGGCAACATTAAAGCACTCGTCTGCCATGTTAGAGCATCTCCAACAGAATCGCAACGCGCGGCGCTTTAAAAATCTCAACATGCTATCTCTACTCTCTTCTCTACTATTATATTTATTTTATATTTTATATTTAATATTTATCTCTACTTCCTTTACTGTCTACTTTTTTCTCTATACTTTTTCTTGCAATATAGGCCGTCTGATTTATATCTGACAGATAGGAAGGAAACAAATGGGAATTTTGCAAAAAGATACCCATACCCCTCTCCAAATTTGCAAATAAGGCCTTCCCTCATTCATACTTTTCTCCCACAAGATAAACTACTCATACAAATGCATCTTGATGCGTGCAACACATGGGCATCTTGCTAGTTCTAAAAACATTTCCATCATTTGCCACACTACTGGTTGCAGATGAAAAACCTACCCAAGCACAACGCGATACAGGAGCGACACACAATTACAAGCTGTTATTCTGTCGGACAATGGAGGCTATAACCAATTACTTTTACAGGAAGAATAGCACCCAGGAAATTTGAAGGGTAGGTATGAAAAAAATTGGAACTGCACATGTACTGCTAAGTGATTCAATACACACATTACCAATCGAGGAGGAGAACAATGGTCGCGGCGGCCTCTGTGAGTCATGGTCGGCAACGAGAGTTAGTTCATTGTCCACGACGGTGGTACTTCTGCGCTTGGCGTCGGCTTCCAGGAAGCAGATTCGAGACTGTGGAAGACGATGCCGGGGAAGAGGCTCCGTGTACGACGACGATGGTGGACCGGCTCCAGTGCGGCGTACGAGGTCGTCAATGAGGCAGATGCGCTGTGGTGGACAAGTGCGCCGATGTAAAGGGGAGGAGCATGAAGGCTGCGGTGCCGTGGAGAAGTCTATTTTGCGGTGGGGATAGAAAATGGGGAGTATTCAGGTGTACTACTCTAGGTGCCGGGGTGGGGTTGGCTGGGTAGGGTCAACCTGAAGTTACGAAAACAACCCCCTACCAAGCGTCATCCGTAGGCCTATTCCGAAGGCTATGATGGTAACTTCCCACTACTCGAATCAGGGTCGTGGGAGATTTTCCCGCCGACCTCAAAATTTTGTGACACTGGACTCCCCGTGTGGCGTGTTGAGTGATTCGGCTAAGCAACTAGCGAGTAGCAGTAGTAAACTCTGCATATTAGGTTTGACCGAAGTCAAACTTCCTAAAGTTTGACCAAGTTTATAGAAAAATATAAATATTTACCATAACAAATATGTATGATGTTTAAGTACATTCAATAATGAATCTAATGGTATTTATTTGTTATTGTATATGTTAATATTTTTTGTTATAAGCTTTCTGAGAGTTTACAAAACTTGACTTTGACCAATGCTAATACGCGGACTTAAATAAAAATGGAGGGAGTACACATTTGTTTTCTTAGTTTGTAGTGAACTAATCATTTGTTGAAATTGTGAAATAAATATATTAGGCTATTGACTTCGAATGTAATGGTCTATACAATTCAATAGTTACAATCATTGTCGAATCCCAAGATGTATACAAGGTCTATAGTACTTCACAACATGCTCAAACTCACATAATCCCAGTCAAATGAGAATCTAAATGCATTTCATAGTTATTACTTTGTAGGATGCAACAAAAACAACCATAACTCTACATCAGCCATTATAGAAGCAACATTTTGACATATCCCAATGTGTGAATGAAACATGCAGAGAGAGCTTTTGAAGATGGAGCAGATAGGGCGGGAAAGATTGTATGTATGTGGACGACAGAGTATGAGACAAACCTAACGAGACAGAGAGAGAGATAGAGAGATAAAGAGAGAGGAAGAAGTTAGGTTTGTAAGAAAGATGGATACATGTAATATACATGAGATGCGTGTGCATCTGGATTCTGTATACGTGGAAGGAGAAGAGACAACATGTTTGATGAGAGAGCTGGAAAAACATGGACAAGAGGGGAAGGATCTCGTGGGTTGAGGGATTGACAATTTTGTGCGGGGGAGAGAGGGATTGGTAATTTTGTGCAAGAGAGAGGGTGGGGGCAGGAGTCAGTCAGCCGTCGTCACATCACCCTGCTTCCAAATGACCCCGCATTCTCTAGCGCGGTGTGGTCGCCGTCTTCGATCTGCTCGATGCCCTCTTTGAAGATTGAGGTGTTGTGCATGTTGGGGTGCAAAGAAGCACAAGCGAGAGTTGTCGCCGTATAACCTTGGATGGGGATGAATTGTGTGCTCGGGGGAGTGTGTGTGTGTGTGTGTTGTGCTGCGTGTGTCTGTGTGTGTGTCAGATATTGAGAGAAAACAAACCTACAGAGAGAAATGGGTATTCATGAAGAGCTTGTGTGGGCCTTGAGGTGGGCAGGGGCCAGGTGAGGGTGTCAAAATGTGCGCGTTGATGCATGTGTTGCATGCGACCGTGCGAGGGACGGACGAATCGAGAGAGATGGTTGTTGTGCTACGGATGCTCCTCTCTCTGTCTCTCTCTCTCCCTCTCTCTCTCTCTCACACACACACAAGTAAGGCCCTGTTTGGTTCCAAATAAGTCACCAACTTATAAGTCGAAAAGTGCAAAAAGTGACTTATTTTGCCAAACGGACCCAACTTATAAGTCATAAGTTGCTCCACCCCAACTTAAAACTTACAAGTGACCCCTTTTTACGTGGGTCCCATCACCTTTACATTAAAAAACAAGGTGGGAAGGTGTGGTCAGCTGACTTATAAGTCAGATGACAACCAAACAAGCGTGACTTATAAGTCACTGATTTTAAGTCACCTGACTTATAAGTCAGGTGACTTATTGGAACCAAACAGGCGCTAAACTAGAAGACCGTTCTCTCATGTATACACAACGTATCAGCATCTGTCTATGTCTCACTCATGCATGATCATTTGCACATTCACACCTCTCTATGTATGTATCACACGCACACCGTCTCCACATTGCCCTTTCGCCACAACACACATATGGACACATACACACGTTCTCTCTCAGTCACACACACACAAAATCAGTATTAAAAAAACTAGGGCGCACCTAAAACGTCCAAATCCAAATAAACACGAACTGGAGCTAAATTCAAATATATGGAAATATTGCAGTGTCAAGAACTTTCACAGGAAAAAAAAGTTGAGTAATATTCGAGGATTGTTTTCACACACACAAAAAGGTTCGGTGGATGTCCTTCGAGCACGACATGGTGACGCACCGTTCGATCGACCGCGCAGCCGCGGTTCACGCGCTTGCATAGGATTCTGTATCATGGCTGTGGTACTAACTAATAAAAGTGCTACCTAAGTCTAATGTTTACGTGTACTAGTACGGTTTTCTTTTAAGTTTGACCAACCTTATATATATAAAAATAAAGTAAGCTCCCACACGTGCACTCATCAATATGCCGCCGTCGTTGCGCATGCCGGCGCCCACCTGCTCCGGCCAACAATTTATCGCCCATCACCGTTGTGTCGCCGCCATCCCTATGCCATGAAGCCGAAGGCTCGCCCGCTCATGTCGTCTGCAATCCCTCCTCGCGATGCCGCCGCGCTGCCAAGCACGCGAGCAGCTGGTGGAGCCGCGTCTATGCACGCAGCATACGAAGAGGAGGGCGAGTGCGTGCTCCAGCACGCTGGTGAGGAGGAACTACCGTGTCATTGTCGTCTCCGACCGCGCGGAGGAGGCGTGCATGGTGGCTGTCGCGGCGGAAGCCGGTCGCGCGTGCGTCGAGCCTGCAAACCGGGTGCGGACACGGAATCTACCTTCGATACCTTGAATGCCATGTGGATCCTGCAATCTGAAGGAGCAATTTGGGTCAGTCGACTCATGTGAGCCGTTTGATGCAACATGGATGGGTAGAAGGGCTTCTTCCACCTCTTCTGCCGTCTTCTTCCTTCGCTCCGTCGAACTTCTTTCACAAATCGACTGACCCAAATTATACTACTAGTACGAACGTATTAAGTACAGTAGGAACACGAAGATACGAGTAGTAGTACCAACTGCAAGAAGAACAGTAGTAAGACATAGTACTAGTACTACTGTACGTAATAAAGAGTTCAAATAACGAGAAAGAACATAAACATAGTTCTGCTGGGGCCTCAACACAACACACCCTTGAAAATAAACTAAGCAACTAGTCCACTTGACACTACAGTAGAACCAGCATGAGCGACGGCACGGCCACCTACTCGGAGTCCGAGTCCACGTCCTCGACTTCGTCCTCGTCCCTCTTCCTCTTCCTCTTAGCCGACGCTTCTTTGCTTTCACCGGACACTGGGCTCTGCTTCTTCATCCAACCCTTGTAGATATTTAAACAAAGGTAGGCATCCATTGCTGCATACAGGATGTGATCTTCATCTAATGTCTTCGACTCCCATGCATGATGAAACTCTTGATGAGGTTTCTTCATTTTAGCGTACGAAGGATCAATCATGGCTGCTGCCAGGGTCAACATTGAAGGTTGAGAGGAGGACACCAGGCTTGACTTCTGGAGATCGAAGGGCTGGCCTACAACGAGACCTATCCGATGTAGGACATCCCTGTCGTTATTAAAGCCTATAGTAACGAATTTCACTCTTTTGTCCTTGAAGAAGTTCTTAAAATCCTGGCACTCAACGTCGGCATGGCATATGTGGTAGACCAAGCAAACGTTATGTACGCAAACCTGGATCATAGCGGGCTTATTCCTCTCTTTGTCCTTTAGATCCTTCTCTCGTCCCAGGAATGTGGTGTGCTCAACATCTAGCCCAGCGACCCACTCATCCGTTGAACTGTTGAACATGCGTAGGAAGCGAGCAAGCCATGCTTTCACCGTCTCGGATCCACGTGTGTAGATGAAGATGAACTGATCACCGGTGATGGCTCTAACCTGGTACTCAGCGGCGACCATGGAGATTTAGGAGGCCATGGATTTTGGAGGAGGGTTAGGAGAAGTTGAACCGTTGTACCCCACAAAAAAACTGGGAGCGAACTAATGTGAAAGGACGGGACGACTGGGAGTGAACTGTTGTAAGGTAGAAGACAGGGACGAGTAGGGCATGAGAACGGCGTGGGGTTGCTGGCTTGCCCGGTGGATAAACGGCTGCAAGCCCCCAAAGAGTTCTCAAGAACTATGCGGGACCCACTAGATGTTATGTCTACTAGACCCATATCGTAGGCCTGACGATATAGCTTCTGCCTGTTCGCATGCCATGCCGGCGCATGGATGTAACTTCACTTAATTCCGTAAAACATCGCGCCTCCCATGACCTTCGCCTCCCTCGCGCGGTCGCGCCCTTTGAGACTTCGACCGGCTATAAATGAGCAAATTTTTTTGCCTTTTTTAGATAAGCAATTTTTTTGCCTACTCCGCATGCATGATACTCCCTCTGGTCCTTTTTACTCCCGTCAACCATTTGCAAAGTGTTTGACCAAATTTATACTTTTTTGAACACCACCTTATATTAATTAACCAGCCACACAAGTACACTCATTCGATACAATATTCACCACACAGGGCGGTACATTATTTACAAGAATACCATCTAATCTATTGTCAAAGCTATACTTAGTGATTAAGTGTGCCACCTTATTGGCCGAACGGCTAATCTTTGACAATTGAAGATTGTTGATCAACTTCGAGATGCTCAACGCTTTCATCTTCAGGTCACACATAATCCCCGATGCAAGAGACGCTACCACAAAAGCGCAATCAGTCTCTAAAATTACAGGATTATGAAGAGAAATACCTATGTAGAGACCGGCAATGCAAGCCCTAAGCTCCGCTTCCTCCATGCTTTGACAGGCATAAATGAAATCCCACGACCAAATTTATACTAAAAATATCAATATCTACAATACTGATTATAATGAGTGTAAAAATATTGATTTGACATTGTGAATGTTGACACATTTTTCTATAAGTCTGGTGAAAGTAGAGGTACATTGACTTCAGACAAAACTTAAATGCACAATGCAGACTAGTTCCTCCGTCCAGGTGCGTGCCATGTCCTATCTTGTCATCACAACAAGGTTACCTATTAGAGTACCACTACCTCCCTTCTAGTTTAAAGGGCTCGATTCAAAAAATTCACCTACTCTTAGCAAGATAGTAGAGGCGGTGGAATAGTTTTTGAAGTCTGCAAAAGTACTCAACTAGTGATGTCGTTATTCACAAAAAAATGTGTTTACCAATGCATGCATGAACACTAGTTACTCTAACCCCCCTCTCTTCTTTAATTCTTTGCCACATCAGCATGTTTGCTATTCCCGTGTGCATGATACCAGCTAAGATACCACCATTATGGCCAGCCTTAATCATCGCATGCAATAATTTAGTGCACCTTGAAATATGAACATGTGTGGGGAATGTATGTTTTTAATGACTTGAGACTATACCTAGCCCGGCATGCAAGATGACTTATTATGCACCGTTCCCCATACCTGCAGGAAGCCCGTTTGTCTCCAAATCTTTTCCTCTCCATGTGTGGAAACAATATGCCTGCCAAACTCTCCTTCTCCCTCCGGCGGTCCCACCACTCCACCCCGTGTGAAAAAATCTGCATGCATGACTCTCCTCCCCCCACGCTCGTCCAATCCGTTGTGACCAGCAATATTTCCACCCCTTCGCTCCCCCGTAATTTACTCCAACAAATATGCCCACGTAGCTATTACTTAACTGCAGGTGCATTGGGTCACTGACATGTGGGCCCAATAGGGGTCTGGCCCACATGTTAGTGACGCAACTGGACCTGCAGTTAACTCAGTGCAGCTCAGTCCATATCTTACGTAGGTGTGCCATTGCTCGCTATAAATACTGTGCCTCCCACGACATCGCTATCTCCTCCCCCTCATGTTCACATCCATCACTATCTCCTCCCTCTCCCTCTCATGTCGATCCTCCAGCGACTCCGGCATGGTGAACGGGTAGCACGTCTCGTACTTGATGTTCTCCGCCAAGGGCCAGCAGTGACCACTGCACGCATCCGTGAGGTGATGCACCATGTCCGCCGGCGAGCCACAAAACGGCATCGGGCACTCATAGCAGTGGACGAAGGGCTCCTTGGAGGCATCGACCAGGCCGTCCATGAAACGGGAGTGGTTGTAGGGGACGTTGCGCCAGTTGAATATATGAGAAAGTTACTACGAGATTTAATCCGAATAAGCACAAAATAAATCATGAATTCTACCACGATTTGGAACAGGAAGGACAGAAACACATACAGTGCAATGAGAGCAGCACCGTTGGCATTGAGGTTGTCGCCCATGTCCAAACACCACGTAGACACGGTCTTTGAGCATGGTTCGTAGTCGTTCCACGCTCGGGCATTGAAGTTTGTAACTATTTTAGATTAGAATATACTACTCCATCGGTGCTAGTAGTAGAGCAGAGTCCTACTCTACTACTCTACTCAAGCAAGTTAGGGCATAGCACTGTAGGGAGTACCAGTACTGTGATCACTCAAGCAAGTTGTCTGGCATCGACATGACCCTACGCTACTGGTATGTGTCTCGTAAGTCAAGCGGCGTGCTATAGTCATCATCACCTGTCCACTTCCCGCAACACATATTCACTTCTCCATCTTTGTCCGCACATAATCTCGTCCAATCTTCCATCCCCGCTAAGGCGCCTCCCCCCCTCGCCCGAAACCCAAGCACTAACAATGGCAGAACCGAGCAGCGTCCGCCGAAAGAGTGGCTGGAATTCGCTCCCCACAGAGGTAATCAAGCTCATTGTTTCACGTGTGGACAATCTCAGTACCATGCCACTCGCCGCGTGCTCGTCGGGGTTGTACCGTTTACTCAAAGCCCTCAGGCCAGAGCTTTTTAAGCCAGCTCCTTGCTTGCTGATGCCGCCTGATCTTCAGAAATGGCGTGTCACACAGCATAACGATCATAGGGTGGCGAGCATCAACCCCCTTGACTGCGATCCGATCCCTGTCAGCCTCAACTACATTAACGGTATGTACTGGGTCGGCATGAACACGTCTTGGATGGTGCTCGTCGACGGTCGCGGCAGCTGGATGCTCGTGGAGGTCTACACCCGGCGATTGATCCCCCTTCCTTCGATTAACACTGCACTGCTTTGGCACCGCAGCCTAGAATACTCAGAATCTTACAGTAGCCAACATGATACCAAGTTTGATTTGCTCAAGGTTGTAATCTGCCAAGTGCCCACAAGATCTGCAAATTATAAAGACTTCATGCTAATTGCGTTCTTCAACCGCGGTCTCGCCTATCTGACAGGTCACTGCGGTAAGTGGATAAATCTGCACGTCCATCGTAGGATCATACATCCTCCATGGTTCTCTGATGCCATTGAACACAAGGGCTTCATTTACGCCTGATGAAGCCATGTACCTAGGGTAGGGGCACGGACCTGTCCAAGAAGCCCTACCCTAGGACATCCCTAGGAGAAGTCACCTTTCAATCGACTTGAAGGTATCCCACTCGACGGATTCAAGACACTCGACCAGAAAGCTATCACTTGACCATGAAGCCAACCACTCGACCGCCAGGAGACCTATAGTCACTCCGCAGGCAAACGGTCAGCTGTTAAGTAGT
The DNA here is from genome assembly GCF_003073215.2 of Triticum urartu. Classification (NCBI taxonomy): domain Eukaryota; kingdom Viridiplantae; phylum Streptophyta; class Magnoliopsida; order Poales; family Poaceae; genus Triticum; species Triticum urartu. The sequence goes on along the minus strand of NC_053023.1, from coordinate 494,808,262 downwards.
CTTTATGGTCATTATAGCACTTTATTAGGGGTGTTACCAGTAACGCCAACCTTAAATGTACCTTAAACCCTGCATTACTGAGGGCAGGAGGGGGCCGGCGAACTCTATATAAGCCACCCCCTCCTCAGTATGAAGGGTTCGCACCCCTGTTATTCACACGCCAGTAATCCAGTCGACCGCCTCCGGGCACCGAGACGTAGGGCTGTTACTTCCTCCGCAAAGGGCCTGAACTCGTACATCTTGGTGTGTTTACAACTTCCCAATAGCTGAGATCTAGCCTCTCCATACATACCCCCCTACATCACTGTCAGAGCTAGAACCACGACAGTTGGCGCCCACCGTGGGGCAGGAATCTTAGCGCCTGATTGGAGAAGTTGCGTTTTTTCCGATCCCTTTGATCATGGTTTCGTGCGGAGTTTTGGTGGAGGGCCGCAAGATCCGCCTCGGCGCGCTCACGTTCATCGCCGACGACTCCGCCTGGCTTCAGGAGGCGCCACTCGACGTCGACGCGCTCCCCGTCCGCGGTGCGACGCATTTCCACGCATGCGTTCGTGGCGTCCTCCTGCGGCAGCCGTCGACCCAGTATCGGTCGGCCCCCGTATCGTCTCCCCGCTCTGTCTCCCACTGGCGCAAGCACTCCGGTCGGTCGAGACTTCAGAGGTGGGTGAGGCACGCCGTGGCTCGCCAGTCGGCCGCCCCGCAAGTCGCGGCAATCGAGCCCGACGAATCCCTCTGCGGCCTGTTCGACCTGTCGACTGGCTTCGCGGAGACCGCATCCGAGTGCGACAGCAGTGACCCCGCGGCTGAGATCCTGGCGGTCGATGGAACGCACGGTCCTCCCGGTTTCCCTCGCGCTGATGGAGGCGCGGGTGGGGGTGACCCGTCGCATCCCCACGATGAGTATCTCCCCGAACCTCTCACGTCATCACAGCAAGAGGAGCTTCGCCGCCGGAACACGGACACCCTCCGCACCCCTATCGTCGGAGAGACCCCCGAGGCCCGGGCCTTGGAGGATGCGCGCTTGGCTAATTTGGCCGAGCGCACTCGACTGGAGAATCTCCAGCGAACACTCGACGAGCAAGCGCGTCAGCGGGCTCCTGAGTCTAGTCGACGCCAGCTCTTCCCACCGACGCAGGTATACCGAACCCCAGTTCAGAATTTGGCCGCCGCGGCCCGTATAGCAGAATCGATTCAGCCCTCCCAGTCGGAGGCGGGCAGGGGCTTGTTACAGATCAGAGCATTGCTCCGAGCGGCGGGAAACCAGAATTCCGCTGTTTCCCAGTCGCGGAATAGGATCCACAGTCGATCCGTTGCAACAGATACAGTCCAGTCGGCTCACAGCCCGCGGTCGCCCCCGAGGCGTGAGGGACGTGGCGATCGGCATGATCAGTATAGAAGGAATGAGCAGTATGATCACCGATCCGATCATGATGATCGACGTCGAGTGCCAACCCCTCCCCCGAGGAGTGGGTCATATGCGCCTCGACATCGAGACGACAGGCGCCCTCATAGCGTTGGGTAGAGGATTCCCGTCGACCCCAGGGACCCAGGCTTTGACGCGAGATCTGTCCTCGTTCGAGGCTTGGTTGACAGGAACAGGGCTCATCGGGAAGGCCAGAACAGAGATGCGCCCTCCAGCAGCAGAATACGTACTTCAGGGCCAGAGTGTTTCAGTCGAGCCATCAGAGCCGCAGTGATTCCTCCCAATTTCAGACTGGCGACTGGAATCATCAAGTTCACCGGTGAATCTAAGCCTGACACTTGGCTCGAAGATTACTGAGTAGCTGTACAGATTGGCGGTGGAAATGATGAGGTGGCTATGAAGCATTTGCCTCTCATGTTAGAGGGCTCAGCCAGAGCGTGGCTAAATCAGTTGGCACCCAGCAGCATTTACACTTGGGAGGACCTCTCCCGAGTGTTTATCACAACCTTTGGAGGAACATGCAAGCGACCTGCAGGCCTTACAGAGTTGCGGTCTTGCGTGCAGAAGCCGAATGAAACTCTGAGGGAATACATCCAGAGGTGGATCACACTGCATCACTCAGTTGAGAATGTGCCAGACCATCAAGCAGTTTGTGCCTTCAAGGAAGGTGTTAAATACAGAGAGTTGAATCTGAAGTTTGGTCGAACTGGAGAGATGTCTCTGAATCGGATGATGGAGATTGCCACCAAGTACGCTAATGGTGAAGACGAGGACCGACTCCGGAGTGGCAAGCACAAGGCAGTCGCCCAAGAAACCGGAGGAAACTCTAGTCGGAAACAGAAGCGGAAGGCCGAGCCAGCCGCTCCTGGGGAGGCCCTAGCCGTAGCCCAGGGAAACTTCAAGGGAAAACCCAAGGGCACCTGGAAGCCCAAGAAAGTCAAGGATCAGGATGGAAATGATGTTTTGGATCTGCCATGTCACATCCACACCAAGAAAGATGAAGAGGGTAATTTTATTTACCCAAAGCATACCACTCGACAGTGCCGGCTCCTAATCCAGCAGTTTCAGGGCAAACAGCCCAAAGATAAGGAAAAAGAGTTGGACGGAGTTGAGGACAAAGAGGATAGCGACGATGGATACCCCCAAATCAATTCCACCCTGATGATTTTTGCTGATGTCGAAAGCAAGAGTCGACTGAAAGTCATTAACCGTGAGGTGAATATGGTTGCTCCGGCGACACCCAGTTATCTAAAGTGGTCTCAGACTGCCATCACATTCGACCAGTCCGATCACCCTACGCACATTGCCACCCCTGGGAGGCAAGCTTTGGTGGTCGACCCAGTTGTCGAAGGCACTCGACTGACCAAAGTCCTGATGGATGGTGGCAGTGGCCTGAACATATTGTATGCTGAAACATTGAAAGGGATGGGCATTCCGATGTCCAGGCTCAGTGCCAGCAACATGAGCTTCCATGGAGTCATTCCTGGAAAGAAAGCCGAGTCACTCGGCCAGATTGCTCTCGACATGGTTTTCGGTGATTCAAAGAATTACCGCAGGGAAAAGTTGACATTTGAGGTTGTGGACTTCCAAAGTGCTTATCATGCTATTCTGGGCCGGCCAGCTTATGCACGCTTCATGGCTCGACCATGCTACGTATATCTCAAGTTGAAGATGCCCGGCCCCAGAGGTGTGATCACCGTTACCGGCAATCGGAAGAAAGCAGAAGAGTGTTTTCAGAAAGGATCGAAGATTGCTGACGCTCAGATGGCAGTTGTTGAGCTACAAGAGTACCAGAAGACTGCTGATCCGAGTGAACTGCTACGAGCCAAGAAGCCTGCTTCAGAATCTGCTTTTCAGTCGTCCGGTGAAACTAAGACAGCTCACATTCACCCGACCGACCCCGACGCTGCTCCGACTCACATCTCGACGACGCTCGACTCCAAATAGGAAGAAGCGCTCATCCAGTTCCTCCGTGAGAACTGGGACGTCTTCGCATGGAAGCCTTCTGACATGCCTGGAGTTCCCAGGGGGCTGGCTGAGCACCGTCTACGAGTCGACCCAAAGTTCAAGCCCGTGAAGGAACATCTTCGACGGTCCGCCGTCCAGAAGAGGAAAGCTATTGGCGAGGAGGTGGCTCGGCTCTTAGCAGCAGAGTTCATCCGAGAGATCTACCACTCCGAGTGGCTCGCCAATGTTGTCATGGTCCCCAAGAAGGACAAGTCACTTCGCATGTGCATTGATTTCAAACATATCAATCGGGCCTGCCCGAAAGATCATTTTCCTCTCCCTCGCATCGACCAAATAGTCGACTCGACTGCGGGGTGCGAGAGATTGTCTTTTCTAGATGCCTATTCCGGGTACCATCAGATCCGTCTGTATGGACCCGACGAGATCAAAACAGCTTTCATCACTCCATTCGGATGCTTCTGTTACGTCACCATGCCGTTCGGCCTCAAGAACGCCAGAGCCACGTTCATGAGAATGATTTAGAAGTGTCTACTCACTCAAATCAGTCGGAATGTGGAGGCATACATGGATGATATTGTGGTCAAGTCACAGAAAGGTTCCGACCTGCGAGCTGACCTTGCTGAAACCTTTGCCAACCTCAGGAGGTATGATATCAAGCTCAATCCGTCAAAGTGCACATTCGGAGTTCCACGTGGAAAGTTACTCGGTTTTCTCGTTTCCGAACGGGGGATCGATGCCAATCCTGAAAAAGTTGGCACCATACTCCGAATGAAGCGTCCTGTACGCGTGCACGATGTCCAAAAGCTTACAGGCTGCTTGGCCGCTCTAAGTCGATTCATTTCTCATCTCGGTGAAAAGGTGTTGCCTCTTTACCGACTGATGAAGAAGTCTGACAAGTTCGAGTGGACTCTAGAAACTGACGCAGCATTTGCAGAGCTCAAAGCTCTGCTCTCCACCCAGCCGGTGCTTGCTGCCCCAATCAGCAAAGAGCCTCTGCTGCTTTACATTGCAGCCACAGGACAAGTTGTCAGTATAGTACTTACGGTCGAGCGGGAAGAAGAAGGAAAGGCCTTCAGAGTTCAGTGCCCAGTCTATTATCTGTCCGAAGTTTTGACCCCTTCAAAACAAAGATATCCCCATTACCAGAAGCTTGTATATGGGATCTACATGACCACGAAGAAGGTTGCACATTACAGTCGTCAGCGACGCTCCACTATCAGAGATTTTGCACAACATTGATGAAACTGGTCGAGTGGCTAAGTGGGCGATTGAACTCCTTCCCCTAGATATCAAGTTTGAAGCAAAGAAGGCTATCAAGTCCCAAGCAATTGCAGATTTCGTCGCCGAGTGGATTGAACAGCAACTTCCGACTCAAGTTCACTCGGAGCACTGGACCATGTTCTTCGATGGATCTAAGATGCTGAATGGTTCCGGTGCTGGGGTAGTATTGGTCTCCCCCCCGAGGAGATAAGCTCAGATACGTTCTCCAGATTCACTTCGATTTCTCCAACAATGAAGCAGAATATGAAGCACTTTTATACGGGTTGCGCATGGCCATTTCACTCGGCGTCCGTCGCCTCATGGTCTATGGCAACTCAGATTTGGTAGTTAATCAGGTGATGAAGGAGTGGGACGTCAGAAGTCCGGCTATGACTGGCTATTGCAACGCAGTAAGAAAGCTAGAAAAGAAATTCGAGGGGTTAGAGCTTCATCACATCCCCCGACTAAAAAATCAAGCAGCTGATGATCTGGCAAAGATAGGCTCCAAGAGAGAAGCCGTTCCCAGCAATGTGTTTCTGGAGCACATCCGCTCGCCGTCAGTCCAAGAGGATCCTTTCACAGAAGAAGCCCCGCGGCCGAAAAGTGCCACAGATCCAACTGCAGTCGAAGTTCCTGCTGTGGTCGACCTAATCATGGAAGTCTTGGCAATCACTCCCGACTGGACGATACCGTACATCGCGTATATCCTAAGGAAAGAACTCCCAGAGGACGAGGAAGAGGCTCGACAGATCGTCCGCCGATCCAAGGCCTTCACAGTCATAAAGGGGAAGTTGTATAGAGAAAGCGCGATGGGAATTGGTCAGAAGTGCATAACACCAGAAGAGGGTCGGATAATCCTTGATGATATCCACTCGGGGACCTGTGGTCACCATGCGTCCTCTCGGACCATTGTGGCTAAAGCATACCGAGCGGGATTTTATTGGCCTAGAGCAAATGAGATGGCAAAAGAGATAGTCGACAAGTGTGGAGGGTGCCAATTCTACTCCAACATGTCGCACAAGCCTGCATCAGCCCTGAAGACCATTCCACTCGTCTGGCCCTTTGCTGTCTGGGGACTAGACATGGTTGGTCCACTGAGAACAAGTAGAAGTGGTTTCACTCATGTGCTTGTGGCAGTCGACAAGTTTACCAAATGGATTGAAGCTAAGCCTACCAAGAATCTTGATGCTTGCACTGCTATCAGTTTTGTCAGAGGGCTAACATTCAGATATGGAGTCCCACATAGCATCATCACTGACAATGGGTCAAACTTCGATTCGGACAAGTTCAGAGCTTTTTGCGCCTCTCAAGGCACTCGAGTCGACTACGCATCGGTCGCCCATCCCCAGTCGAATGGACAAGCTGAAAGAGCAAATGGTCTGATTCTCAAAGGACTAAAGCCTCGACTGATGCGTGATCTCAAGCACGCGGCAGGTGCTTGGGTCGACGAGCTTCCGTCAGTTCTGTGGGGATTGAGGACCACCCCTAACCGGTCGACTGGAAGAAGTCCATTCTTTCTGGTTTATGGAGCCGAAGCAGTTTTGCCAAGTGATGTTCTTCACAACGCGCCCCGAGTCGAGCTTTACACCAAGGATGAAGCAGAACAGGCCCGGCAAGACGCAGTCGACCTCCTAGAAGAAGAGAGGGAGATGGCCATGATCAGATCGACCATTTATCAGCAAGACTTGCGTCGATTCCACGCCCGGAATGTGAAGAGCCGAGCCTTCCAGGAAGGAGATTTGGTCCTCCGAGTGGATCAACAGAAACCGCACAAACTTGCTCCTACTTGGGAAGGCCCCTTCATCGTCACCAGAGTCCTCCACAATGGAGCATATCACCTCTACAATGTTGATCACCAGATCGACGAGCCACGAGCTTGGAATGCGGAACTACTCCGCCCATTTTACACTTGAGTTCTCCCTTGGACGGGATGTAATAAGAAAAAAAATTCCCGCAGTTCATTTTTATCAAAGACAAGAGTGTTCAAATAATTGCTGTCACTTTTGTTCGCGTGCGAAATCCCTCAGTGGGTGGCTTAGCTGCGAATCCGTTTCGCCTAAGTTTGAAAAATCCTACCGGGTGGAGAGCCAGACTCCCACTCGGGGGCTTAGCTGCAGCCCAGTACTCGCATAAGTTTGAAAAAATCCTACCGAGTGGAGAGCGATCCTCCCACTCGGGGGCTTAGCTGCAGTCCAACACTCACCTAAGTTCTCTCACTTAGAGACTTAGCTGCAGTCCGGCACTCGCCTAAGTTTGAAAAAATCCTACCGAGTGGAGAGCGATCCTCCCACTCGGGGGCTTAGCTGCAGTCCAGCACTCGCCTAAGTTCTCTCACTTAGAGACTTAGCTGTAGTCCGGCACTCGCCTAAGTTTGAAAAAATCCTACCGAGTGGAGAGCGATCCTCCCACTCGGGGGCTTAGCTGCAGTCCAGAGTACTCGCCTAAGTTCTCTCACTTAGAGGCTTAGCTGCAGTCAGCGCTCGCCTAAGTTTGAAAAAATCCTAACCGAGTGGAGAGCAATCCTCCCACTCGGGGGCTTAGCTGCAGTCCAGTACTCGCCTAAGTTCTCTCACTTAGAGGCTTAGCTGCAGTCAGGCACTCGCCTAAGTTTGAAAAAATCCTACAGAGTGGAGAGCAATCCTCCCACTCGGAGGCTTAGCTGCAGCCCAGTGCTCGCCTAAGTGTTTAAAAATCCTACCGAGTGAAGAGCAAACCTCCCACTCGGGGGCTTAGCTGCAGTCCAGTACTCGCCTAAGTTCTCTCACTTAGAGGCTTAGCTGCAGTCAGGCACTCGCCTAAGTTTGAAAAAATCCTACCGAGTGGAGAGCAATCCTCCCACTCGGAGGCTTAGCTGCAGCCCAGTGCTCGCCTAAGTGTTTAAAAATCCTACCGAGTGAAGAGCAAACCTCCCACTCGGGGGCTTAGCTACAGCCCAGTGCTCGCCTAAGTACAAGACACAACCCAATCCGCGAGTCGACTTCTACCTTCCCCTTCGGAGCTGCGCCGCAAATACAAGGTTATTCCGAGTGAAGATCAAGATCCACTCGACGAATCAAACCATGAAGATATTCAACGACAAATCAAGATTAGATAAAGCCTAAAAGGTCCCAGACCTCAGATCAAAGTACTCGAGCCCGCGGCTCGGCGGAGTTTAATGGTTACAAATCCACTCGGCATTCCGAGGCAAATTTAAAGTGAAGCATAAAAGTTTTTCATTCCTCAGGAGGAGGACTGGAAGGGGCGACGAACTCGTCCAAGTCGATCCCGTCTGCAATACGAGTGGCAGCAGCAATAAAAGTCTCCATGAAGGCCTGAAAGTTGTGCTTCCTGGTATTGGCAACTTGGATGGCGGCCAGCTTTTCTTCTCGCGCCTCCTTGCAATGGACGCGGACCAGAGACAGAGCGACATCAGCACCACATCTAGCAGAAGATTTCTTCCATTCCGCCACTTGACCCGGGACTTTATTCAGTCGGACCATCAGGACTCGAGGTCGTTCTGAAGTGTCATTCCGGGCCAGAGTGATGTGTCGATCCGTGACATTGCAGCCTTCAGCCGAGCAAGATAATCAACGACGCTGGTAACACGAGACTCCAGTCGGAGCACGTTCATAGCAGCCTCGTCCTTCACGAGAGAATTGGCGGGATCCAAGCCTGGCTCCACTCGACTGGTTTCCTCTTTGAAGCTCTGGCAGAATTCTGCAAACACGATTCAAGAATAAGACAGTGGCCGTACGCGGGCTCGGCAACTACAAGACAGCCGGGTTGGAATAATTACCTTCGAGCATGACGAACAGCTTCTTGGCGAGTCCTCCGAGATAAGCCTCCAGATCTTTTGCCTTCCCCGCCAGCTCGCCCGCCTTGTCGTGCAGAGCCATCTTCTCCTTCTTCAGTCGACTGGCATCTCGATTAGCTGTCTCGAGGGCAGTTTTCAGTCTGGAGTTCTCCTGTTCAAGAGCTCCGACCGAAGCCAATTTCTCTTCTGCGAGCTTCGTTTTGCTCGAGGCCTCCTTCTGTGCCTCTGCAAGGTCTTGATCCTTCTTCTTCAGAGCTTCCTCCAGTTTATCTGCGGCGCGTCGAGTGGAACCAACATCAAGAATGGACAAGAAAGAAAGGCCACCCGTTAAGAATGGAGAACCTCACCAGCCATACCTTTTGCTTCTTCTTGCGCCTTCTTCAAATTCTCCTGAGCAAGCTTCAAGTTAAGGTTGAGCTGGATCTGCTGATTCTCCAACTCAGTATAGCGAGCTACAAGTTCGCAAGATTTCTGTAAAAAGAAAAATCAGTCGACAGACGTCCAAGATAAGTTGCTTCCGAGTAACTAAGAGACAATGATGACGTTTCTAAGACCACAGCCGAATCAAAAACATTCGACAGTAGTCTCGGGGACTACACCCAGTGGGTGCACTCAGCGTGCCCCCACTGGTTCGACCAAAAAAACAAAGAGAAAGAGAGAAAAAGTCGACTGCCCGCAGTCGACCGGATACAGTTCCACTCGACCTGGCCCGACCAAACCGAGTGAAGAAATACAGCTACAGCAACACAATGTAAAGACTACAGTCGACTGCCAGCAGTCCACCGTAGTCTCGGGGACTACACCCAGTGGGTGCACTTAGCGTGCCCCCACTCGTCCAAGGATTGACAGACACACCCAGTGGGTGTACAGATACAGATACAAAAGATCTTCGGAAAAGAGACTCTTCAAACAGCATATCATAACAGACCAAGTGTTGAGTCGACTGACCTGGACGTTGCTCTGAAGAGCCGAACTCGCGTCATAGGCTGCTTGGCTGGCCTCCCGAGCCATCTTCACTTGCTCCATCATGATCCCTGCCTGGCGTATAGCCTCTTTTGGAGCAGCCGCTTGGTCCTCAGGGACGGGGTATGCGGCAAAAAGCGAATACGGATCCGCAGTCGATGACGAGGGCCGCACACTCGCCAGAGGAACGACGAAGGTCACAGAAGCCCGAGTGGTGTCACCACCATCCCGAGCCACGGCCTCGGACGCCAGAGCGGATTGGGGGGTCTTGTCAGCCGACGCCCTCTTGTGCCTCCTCACTCTCAACGGACCGTTGTCGTCGTCATCCGGGAGGTCGATAACATGAGGAGGGGCTACAAAGGAAAAGTTCAATCGACCAGGGTTGCAATAAATGTTTAGTCGACTCAAAGCGGAAACGTCAGTAATCGTACCAGGGTTGGAGGTAACAGCATCCTCCATCTCTTGGTCGTCATCCTTGGTGGAGATCTCAGAAGTAGCAGCACTGCAAGCCTCGAAAGTCAGTCAGCTGGCTCAATGGATCGACCAAGGATCCGTCCACGGTCGACAAAGGAAAACAAGTTTTATTATTACCCAGAAATGGTGGGGACGGCCATCTTCATCTTGGGCAGAGCCTTGGGCGGCTTGGACGGCGCTGCGCGCGGATGCTTGGGAGCCTTTCCAGTCGGCGTAGGAGAAGAGGTCCGAGGGCGTTTTGACGACTGCCCAACAGGAGCAGTCGCACTACCACGCTCCCGCGCTGGATCGTGTGTGAGCTTGGATCGCCCCTCCGGGCGGGGGGGTTCAACCTCCTCCTCCTCTTCGCTGGAGTCGACGTCGTCGCCTCCCTCTCCTTCACCGTCGGACTCCCACTCGCCTTGATCGTCCCCGCTCTCACCTCCGCTCGCCTCCCCTTCCTCAGTTGGCCCCTGTGCCCCATTGGGCGTCGAGTACATCTCAGTAGTCGCCTGAAAAACAACAGGCGAGACAAAGGTCAATCGACCAACTCAAAGAAGACCAATGAAGAAAAACAAGATCTCAGTCAGGAGCATAGAGACATACCTGGTCCACGTCGTACGAGTTGTCGAGTGGAATTACCCTCCTGGCTCCTCGGGGGTTGTCCTTGTTTCCTGTGATGCTTGACATCCACCCCTCCAGCATCTCATCAGTGACCTCCTCCGGGTGGATCCGAGTGGTGTCGTCAAGACCCGAGTACAGACACATCGGGTGGTCATGATCCTGGAGCGGTTGGATGCGCCTCCGGAGGAAGACCTCCAGCAAATCCATGCCCGTCACGCCCTCACAGACAAGCTCAACCACTCGACCGGCCAGCACTTTGACTTGGGCCCTTTCCTCTGGCGCCACTTTCAGAGAAGCAGGTTTTTAAGCTCGGTCGAGTGAGAAAGGAGGGAGACCAGTCGACTGTCCTGGGGTCGCCTGGTCCTGACAGTAGAACCAGGTCGCCTGCCAACCACGGACCGACTCCGGGAAAGTAATGGATGGAAAATAGCTCTTCCCCCTCGTCTGGATCGCCAAGCCCCCGCACAACTGGATCACCTGCGTCCTCTCGTCACTCGACTTGGCCTTCTTGACCGATTGAGAACGACAGGTAAAGATGTGCTTGAAAAGTCCCCAATGGGGGCGGCAACCCAAGAAAGCCTCACACATGGAAATGAAAGCGGCAAGGTATACAATGGAGTTGGGAGTAAAGTGGTGGAGCTGCGCTCCGAAGAAGTTCAAGAAGCTCCGGAAAAAAGGATGGGGCGGCAGAGAAAACCCTCGGTCGATGTGGGTGGCTAGGAGCACGCACTCACCATCGCGGGGTTGAGGCTCGATCTCTCCCCCCGGAAGACGCGCGGCTTCGTGGGGAATGACCCCCCCCCCTCGACCATGTCGTCGAGATCCTCTTGCCGGAGCACCGACGGCGTCCAGTCGCCATGGATCCAACCTTTGGGCAGAGCGGTCCTAGAGGAAGATCCGCCCCGAGCAGACCTCTTCCCTTTCCCCGCCGCCGCCGCCTTCTTCGCGCACTCCAGAGCGGAGGTCTTGCCCTTCGTCATCGTCGCCGGCGAGGTCTCGCACGGGCCTGCTGCGTTGGGGTGAGAACGGAGGTGGCGGAAGGACTTGCGAAGGGAGAGAGGAAGAAGAAAGGAGGAGAAGAGAGCGCACTGCTTGGAAACCCCGAGCCGGCGATTTATAAGGGGCCGCTCCCGAGTGGCTGACTGGTAGGCCCAAACTATCCAGTCAAATCCCGCAGCGGTCGCGCACGCAGTACGTGGCGAAAAAGGCGACGCGGGGATTGAGGAGCTTCCGCTTTATCGCTTCCGATTACTGCGGCCGCTCCCGTCCCGCGCGCTTCCCAAAATCTGAAATCCCACGACATCCGCGGGCTGCAGAACAACTTGTCAAAACGGAAGACCCCGCCCGCACCGACGCTCGGTATGTCACAAATAAAAAAATTCACTCGACGAAAGGCCTGGAATGGATCAAGGCGACTGAAAAAGGCTGGCAACGTCATCCGTGACGATTGACCCGAAACGAGGCGCTCACGTAGCCCAAAGAACCAGTCGGAAAGATCTCCAACTCTTTCCCCACTCTAACCCCGATCCATTCGGGGGCTAATGATGAAGCCATGTACCTAGGGTAGGGGCACAGACCTGTCCAAGAAGCCCTACCCTAGGACATCCCTAGGAGAAGTCACCTTTCAATCGACTTGAAGGTATCCCACTCGACGGATTCAAGACACTCGACCAGAAAGCTATCACTCGACCATGAAGCCAACCACTCGACCGCCAGGAGACCTATAGTCACTCCGCAGGCAAACGGTCAGCTGTTAAGTAGTCTTTATGGTCATTATAAGCACTTTATTAGAGGCGTTACCAGTAACGCCCAATCTTAAATGTACCTTAAACCCTGCATTACTGAGGGCAGGAGGGGGCCGGCGAACTCTATATAAGCCACCCCCTCCTCAGTATGAAGGGTTCGCACCCCTGTTATTCACACGCCAGTAATCCAGTCGACCGCCTCCGGGCACCGAGACGTAGGGCTGTTACTTCCTCCGCGAAGGGCCTGAACTCGTACATCTTGGTGTGTTTACAACTTCCCAATAGCTGAGATCTAGCCTCTCCATACATACCCCCCTACATCACTGTCAGAGCTAGAACCACGACAACGCCATCAACTCCTTCTATGGCTGGACGTATTGCTGGCCTACTCCAGTCATCGCTACAAATGGCTGTTACAGTAGTATGTTACTTTCCTATGATATCATGATGGCTTGCTTATATTACTATCAACATTTGCTGAAAAAATATTCATGCTCATAACATGTTGTTCTTAAGATTGACTAAATCAAGAGCCCTTTTTTATTTGACTCCAACTTGATATGATGTTGTAGGCCGCCTGGTGTCCCTACCCTTCCTAATCCCAGAACCTTTCAAAGAGAAGCGGCATCGCAGTTGCAGGTGGTTCCTGGCTCGATTAGACGACGGCGAAAGATTGATGATCGTTCGCACGTACCGGACGTGTTGTTTCGCGGAATACAATCACAGTCACTGCAAGGTCTTTGAGCAGGATCCCAGCTTCTCTGGGCCTATAGGAATTTTTGACTGGAGGCTGGTAAGTAGCCTTGGTACACGTTCTCTGTTTGTCAGACTGAATTATTCGATTAACCAGGAGATAACCGACGGCAAGGATCATGATGGCAGCGCGGTTTCGTTCATCAGGCAAAACTGTGTGTACACATCGTACCATGCGTCTCTGCATGCACCATACCCTAATATGTGCCGCCAAGCTCTGCAGCCCAAAGTAGGAGAGAGGGTCGCAAGTATCAGACTTCGACCTGCTGGCTGGAGTTTCCCCCGTTAGGCACCCATCTGGTTCAAGCCGTCAGCCAATCTCCACAGCTTAATAAATAGTAACGTCTAACTGAGCCAGTTAGTTAGATGCGTACACTTGGTGTAGTAGGATCTTTATTTAGTTTGATGCATACACTTGTTCTTTTTTGGTAGCCCTTTTGTAATGATGGCTGATGTTTGGTTTGGAAGAGAGAGCTGCATCTTCACTCTTCTGACCTGCTTACTGCTTCTATTGCACCCCCAGCCCTGGTTGCTGCCGCTGCTGTTTTCAATGTACAATCAGTAGTATATTTCGTCTGTTGGTTGAATAAATGTGTTGTTAGAACGACAAACACAATGTTTTGGAAGTCGTTGCACGGTTCGATCCTTTAGTGCCCCGTACCATACGTAGCGCATACTATTTTTCGTACGGAACACATTTTCCACTTGTTGATAACATGCAGCCCACTGATGAAGGCCCAATAGAGAAGCCCATAATTAACTGAAAGGGAGGCTCTCACATGAATCCGGCCCAGGTACATGCTCATGGTCCCCTAAACATAAATAAGTAAATAAATAAATAAAGCTAAATGCTCATGCACCAGTTCTTTGGGAAAATAGGTAGCCCAGTATTTCTTTTTGAAGAATACCCAAGCTAGGCCTATTTGTTTTCTCCGAATTACTGGGCTGCAAATCTTTCAAGACGAGGAGGGATGCATTCCGGCCTGGCTTAAGAGTATGGTCAATGTCTGTTAAAAGTAATATCGAAAGGGGTTGAAAATTCCAAAAAAAATTATAGCAAATGAGATATAAGTTTCTTTTTTTGTTTTTGTTCTTCACTGATATCTTATATGTATTTCATTGGATTTAACATGACATAGTACTAATTTATTTTTAAATATGTTTTAGTATGGCTATTTTGGATTAAAAATATTTCGCCCCCCAGCAAAAAATTGCGAATTTTCAAAATTTCCCACATATTTAGTTAATTTTTTGACCCTGGTACTGACCAGAAAATGGCCGGCAATTCTAAAAATGGAAAACGGACTGCAATAAATTCCATATGAATTAGAAAATGAGTAAAAATTATAAAAATAATAGCAAATGGGTTGTACACGCCACAGATTTCGAGGCTAACTTGTTTGCGCAAGGCTTTGTCGGTGAACACACGATTCTAGCAGCAGTGACTGTTGGATGTCCATCCAACGGCCGACGTGCTTCTTCAATCTCTGATCTTCCTGCTCCATCTGCCTAAACTAGCGCCGGCGGGACTGCCTGCTCCCTCCTCTTGTGGCCTGCTGTGATGTCGCGCAGGCTTCCCCGGCCCGCCCTACTCCCTCTGCTGGCTTGGCCACACGCTATCAACTGCCTCCTTATTACGCGAAAAAATGATTCCTCCCACTGACATCTGGGGCGCACCGGTTGGGAGGCTGACCTGTGGGCCTACTAAGTTGACGCGTACGCAGGGCTTGTCAACTTAGTCAACAAACGATTCTAGCAGCAGTAACCGTTGGATTTGAATCGAACGGTCCTGCTGCTTCTTCAATCGCTGCTCTTCTTGCACCAGCCGCCCAAACCAGCGCCGGGGAGACTGCCTGCTCCTTCCTCCAGTGGCCAGCTGTGCTGCCGTTGAGGCCTCATCGCCCCCTACTACTCCCACCGCTAGCCAGGCCCTGCAGCGATGGCAGCCTCACACCGCAGCCGAACCATTGAACCCTCGTACTCCTCTTTGTGTGGGCATCCACTGCCGCGTCTTCCCCGGCTCCGCGTCGTCCCCTTCCTAGGCCTCGCCGTCGTCCATCGCCTTGGTGCTCTCGGCGCGGCGTGGTCAACGTGGTCAATGACATTCCACCGGAAGAGTACTGTACGTGGAGAGGCTGACAGCTGGGTCCACGGCCACAGCCCAGTTTTTGTGTGATTTGCCAAGTAAGTCGCTTTGTCAGGCCTGTTGGGCTGCAAATCTTTCAAGACGAGGAGAGCTTTCATTCGGCTGGCCGAGAAAATGGCCCATCAGTAATGAGAAATGGGTTGTACATTTTTAAAACACATCAAACCGGCAATTAGTTTCAGATATCTTTTTTTCATTTCGAGATTTTAAATTACATTAATTTTTATGCATGGAGAATTTGTTGGATTTTATATTGATATACATTTATTTTTAAAATCAGTTTGAATGTGAGTCAAAATTTCGGGATTAAAAACAGTTCGGACCGCACCGAAATATGCAAAATTTTGTATAATTTTTTAACCATGGCCACAGTATGGGCTGTAATGCTAACAAAAAGAATATGGGCTCCAAAAAAACCTTAATAATTAGCAAATGGGCTGTAAATTATTAGAAATAATGGTAGATGGGATGTATGCTGTTTTCCACATATTTGAGGCTTTCCTAAAAAAAGGTTGACGCACAAGCAGTGACTGCTGGATGGCCATCCAACGGCCGTCGTGCTTCTTCAATCTTTGCTCTTCCTGCTCCAGCCGCTCAAACAAGCGCCTGCGGGACTGCCTGCTCCCTCCTCCCCGCGGCCGGCTCTGCTGCCGTGCATGCCTCACCGCCCCACCGTATTCCCATTGCTGGCCTAGCCATCCCTTACCCACACCTGCTGTTATTCTCCGGCGACGGGAGACGAACCAGTAAACCCTCATACAGTCGTACTCCCCTCCGTGTGCGAAACAACTGCCGAGTCTTCCCTGCCTCCGTGTCGTTCCCTTCCTAAGCCTCGCCGTCGTCCACCGCCCTGGTGCTCTCGGCGCGGCCTGGTCAACGTGGTCAATGACCGACATACATCTGAAGTGGACTGTACGTGCAGAGGCCGACAGCTGGGTCCACGGCCGCACGCAAGGAAATGCCTCCTTATTACGCGCAAAATAATGATTCCTCCACCTGACATCAGGGACCCACCGAAAGGGCCTCTGTATTTCGTGAAAAAAACGTTACCGCCGCTGACAGCTCGGACCCACCAGCTATATCTTCGCAAGCAAGGAAGTGCCTCCTTATTACGCACAAAAAAATGAATACTCCCCCTGTTAGCTGGGACCTAGTATAGTGGCAGGCTGACTTGTGGGCCTACTAAGTTGACGGGGACGGAGGGCTTTGTCAACTTAGTCAATATGCACGATTCTAGCTCCAGTGACCGTATGATGTCCATCCAACGGCCGTACTGCTCCTTCAACCTCTGGTCTTCTTGCTCCAGCCGCCCAAACCAGCACCGGTCGTGCCTCGTGCTCCTGCCTCCCATGGCCGGCTGCGATGCGGCGGAGGCCTCACCGCCCCCTACTACTCCCACCGCTGGCCAGGCCATCCCTCTACTCACCCACACCCCCTGTTATTCTGCGGCGACGACAGCCTCACACCGCAGCGAACCAGTGAACCCTCGTACTCCTCTACACGTGGGCATCCACTGCCGCGTGTTCCCCGGCTCCGCGTCGTCCCCTTCCTAGGCCTCGCCGTAGTCCACCGCCCTGGTGCTCTCAGCGCGGCATGGTCAACGTGGTCAAGGAACGGCTTCCATCGGACATGGACTGTACGTTGAGAGGCTGACAGCTGGGTCCACGGCCGCAGCAAGGAAGTGCCTCCTTATTATGTGCAAAATAATTATTCCTCCACCTGACAACGGGGACCCACCGGACGGGCCACCATATTTCGCGAAAAAAACGTTTCCCCCTGATTGCTGGGACCCACCAGCTACACCTTCGCACGCAAGGAAGTGCGTCCGGGCAAAAAAACAAAACGATTCGCCCCCCTAACTGCTGGGACCCACTAGCTACATCTTCGCACACAAGAAAGTGCCTGACAGTCGGGACCCACCTGGTCGAAGCATACGTAGCGTTGTCATTCTGGTCGTGAACGTGTACGTACATACTGGTCGATGTCGAGGCGCGCACGTGTTATAGTAGAGGCGCGCACGTGGCGTAGTAGAGGCGCGCACATAGCATGTACACGTACGTACAGCGGCCAGGGTGCAAGAAAGAAAATACGGCCACGTATGTGTACATACGGGCGGGGTCTCGAACGCCTACTTGCGCATACGTACGGCCAGGGCTCGTGTACATGGCTGGGTCAGAACGGAGAAATAGCGTCATCGTCGTGTTCATGGGGAGGCAACGGAATGCGTCGTGTTCATGGGGAGGCAACGGAACGCGTGGGAGCCAACCGGCTGGGTCGGAACAGAATGCGTGGTCGTGTTCATCGGGAGGGCTTAGACGGAACAGGCGATGGAAACGAGGCCTGGTGTACCGCACAACTGAGGAAATGGACCTCCTACGGTCGAAACGGGGGTCCTGTTGATCGGGAGGGGTGTGGAGTACCGCAAAATTGAAGGAAACGAACCTCCTACGGTCGAAACGGGGGTCCTGTTGATCGGGAGGGGTGTGGCGTACCACAAAACGGACGAAACAGACCTCCTACGGTCGAAATGGGGGTCCTGTTGATCGGGAGGGGTGTGGCGTACCGCAAAACAGGACTCCACGGGATACTGTTCATCTCCACTGTCGACCTCCTCCAGCCTCCACGGGCTACCGTCGACCTCCTCCAGCCTCCATGGGCTCCTGTTCATCCAGCCTCCACCGCGCGCTACTCCACCGTCTACTGTTCAACCACCCCTCCACCGTCTACTGTTCATCTAGCTCTCCACACCACGGGGTCATGTTCAACCACCCCTCCACGGGCACCCCTCCACCGTCTATTGTTCATCCAGCGCTCCACCACACCACGGGGTCCTGTTCATCCAGAGGCAACGCCACCGCTCACTGTTCATCCAATCGATCGGCTTCAGTTAGCAGCAGTAGCGAAGGAATCGCTCAATCAGGTTCAGTTAATAGCCATCGATCGATCGCTCGGGTTCAGTAACGTGTAGCTTGCAGTGCAATTGCTCAGGTTCAGTTAGAGCCCAACGCCTCGCTCGGGTTCAGTTAGAGCCAACGCCTCGCACATACGCATGTACGTGTACGAGAGAAACATGCATCGCTTGGCCCCCGACCTCCCACCGTAACCGGGAACTCCCCGAAATTTTCCTCGCCCTTGCTTCTACCATGGTTTTTCCGTCATGGACGGCCCAAAGAATGTCATGCAGCTGCGTCTCCGGCCCGGCCAGGACGAAAAGCCCATTTTCTGTCATGATTTTTTGTCATAGAAGTAGGAGCCCACCACATCTATGATGATACCGGGTTTTGTCAATTATCATCATAGAAGTGTCATATGTATGACAGAAAAAAAATCTTTCGGCCCAAAAATGTCACGGATGTGTCTTTTTTTTGTAGTGTAGGTTGAGCATCCTCATGAACATTTTCATTAACTTTATCACTAGTTTTAGGTTCATTACCAGATTGAGTTTCAGCATCAGAAATAGAAATATCATTTGGATTCTCATGTGTTTCAGTAATAGGTTCACTAGAAGCATGCAAAGTCCTATCATTTTTCTTTTTCTTCCTTTTAGAAGGACTAGGTGCATCTATATTATTTCTCTGAGAATCTTGCTCAATTCTCTTAGAATGGCCTTTAGGATACAAAGGTTCTTGAGTCATTCTACCACCTCTAGTCATAACTCTAACAGAATTATTATTATCTTTACTATTCAATTCATTGAGCAAATCATTTTGAGCTTTAAGTACTTGTTCTACTTGAGTGGTAACCATAGAAGCATGTTTACTAATAAGTTTAAGTTCACCTTTGACATTAGCCATATAATCACCCAAGTGTTCAAGCATATTTGAATTGTATTTCAATTGTCTACCAAAATAAGCATTAAAATCTTCTTGCTTAGCCATAAATTTATCAAACTCATCTATGCATGGGCTAGCAAACTTAGTAAATGGGATTTCAGCTTTATCATATCTATAGGGAGAATTTACCTTTACTACCTATGTCGGGTTATCAAGACCATGAATTTCTTCAATAGGTAAGGGATTAAGATCATATGTTTCTTCAACAGGCGGTAAATTAAGACCATGTATTTCTTCAATAGGAGGTAAATTCTTAACATATTCAGCTTTAATACCTTTTTCTTTCATAGATTTCTTTGCCTCTTGCATATCTTCAGGACTGAGAAATAGAATACCCCTCTTCTTCAGAGTTGGTTTAGGAATAGGCTCAGGAATTGGCTCCGGAGGTGTCCAATTATTTTCATTTGTCAACATATTATTCAATAGAATTTCAGCTTCATCCGGTGTTCTTTCCCTGAAAACAGAACCAGCACAACTATCCAGGTAATCTCTGGAAGCATCGGTTAGTCCATTATAAAAGATATCAAGTATTTCATTTTTCTTAAGAGGATGATTAGGCAAAGCATTAAGTAATTGGAGAAGCCTCCCCCAAGCTTGTGGGAGACTCTCTTCTTCAATTTGCACAAAATTATATATATCCCTTAAAGCAGCTTGTTTCTTATGAGCAGGGAAATATTTAGTAGAGAAGTAATAAATCATATCCTAGGGACTACGCACACAATCAGGATCAAGAGAATTAAACCATATCTTAGCATCACCCTTTAATGAGAACGGAAATATTTTAAGGATTTAAAAGTAACGAGTTCTCTCATCAGTAGTGAATAGGGTGGCTATATCATTTAATTTAGTAAGATGTGCCACAACAATTTCAGATTCATAGCCATGAAAAGGATCATATTCAACCAAAGTAATTATATCAGGATCAACAGAGAATTCATAATCCTTATCAGTAACACAGATAAGTGAAGTAGCAAAAGCAGGGTCAGGTTTCATCCTAGCATTTAGAGATTGCTTATTCCATTTAGCTAATAACCTCTTAAGTTCGTATCTATCTTTGCAAGCTGAAATAGCTAAAGAAGCTTCTTTATAAAAAAATAACCCTCGGGAATAACAGGCAAGTCTTCATCATCAATTTCATCAGTATTATCAGATTCAATATTTTCAATCTCTCTAGGCTAGCAAGTTGTTCATCAAGAAATTCACCAAGTGGCGTAGTAGTATCAAGCATAGAAGTAGTTTCATCATAAGTATCATGTATAGCAGAAGTGGCATCATCAATAACATGCGACATATCAGAACGAATAGCAGAAGAAGGTTTAGGTGTTGCAAGCTTACTCAAAACAGAAGGTGAATCAAGTTGCAGAGCTAGATGGCAGTTCCTTACCTCCCCTCGTAGTTGAGGGATAGATCTTGGTTTTTGGATCTCTCAAGTTCTTCATAATGATAAGCAGATATATATCCCAAGTGACTCAAAGAATAGAGCTATGCTCCCCGGCAACGGCGCCAGAAAATAGTCTTGATAACCCACAAGTATAGGGGATCGCAACAGTTTTCGAGGGTAGAGTATTCAACCCAAATTTATTGATTCGACACAAGGGGAGCCAAATAATATTCTCAAGTATTAGCAGCTGAGTTGTCAATTCAACCACACCTGGAAACTTAATATCTGCAGCAAAGTGTTTAGTAGCAAAGTAATATGATAGTAGTGGTAACAGCAAAAGTAACAGTAGTAAAAGTAATGTTTTTGGTATTTTGTAGTGATGATAGCAATAGCAACGGAAAAGTAAATAAGCGGAGAACAATATATGGAAAGCTCGTAGGCAATGGATCGGTGATGGAGAATTATGCCGGATGCGGTTCATCATGTAACAGTCATAACCTAGGGTGACACAGAACTAGCTCCAGTTCATTGATATAATGTAGGCATGTATTCCGAATATAGTCATACGTGCTTATGGAAAAGAACTTGCATGACATCTTTTGTCCTACCCTCCCGTGGCAGCGGGGTCCTTACGGAAACTAAAGGATATTAAGGCCTCCTTTTAATAGAGAACCGGAACAAAGCATTAACACATAGTGAATACATGAACTCCTCAAACTACGGTCATCACCGGTAAGTATCCCGATTATTGTCACTTCGGGGTTAACGGATCATAACACATAATAGGTGACTATAGACTTGCAAGATAGGATCAAGAACACTCATATATTGATGAAAACATAATAGGTTCAGATCTGAAATCATGGCACTCGGGCCCTAGTGACAAGCATTAAGCATAGCAAAGTCATAGCAACATCAATCTCAGAACATAGTGGATACTAGGGATCAAACCCTAACAAAACTAACTCGATTACATGATAGATCCCATCCAACCCATCACCGTCCAGCAAGCCTACGATGGAATTACTCACGCACGGCGGTGAGCATCATGAAATTGGTGATGGAGGATGGTTGATGATGACGATGGCGACGGATTCCCCTCTCCGGAGCCCCGAACGGACTCCAGATCAGCCCTCCCGAGAGGTTTTAGGGCTTGGCGGCGGCTCCGTATCGTAAAACGCGATGATTTCTTCTCCTTGATTTTTTCTCCGAAACTCAATATATGGAGGTGGAGTTGGAGTCGGAGAGAGCAACAGGGGGCCCACGAGGTAGGGGGGCGCGCCCCCACCCTCGTGGCAAGGTGGTGGCCCCCTGGCCTTCATCTTTGGCAGGTATTTTTCTTATTTTCTGAAAAGTGGCTCCGTGAAGTTTCAGGTCATTCCGAGAATGTTTGCTCCTGCACATAAATAACACCATGGTAATTCTGCTGAAAACAGCGTCAGTCCGGGTTAGTTCCATTCAAATCATGCAAGTTAGAGTCCAAAACAAGGGCAAAAGTGTTTGGAAAAGTAGATACGTTGGAGACGTATCACGGAGCGCGGAAAAGGCCCCAAGATGGGATCTCACGGGTACAGAAGGTTGCGGCGGTGGAATTAGGTTTTCATGGTGCTCCTGGATGTTTTCAGGATACGTAGGTACATATAGGAGGAAGAAGTAGGTCGGTGGAGCCACGAGGGTGGAGGGCGCGCCCAGGGGGGTAGGCGCGCCCCCTGCGTCGTGGCTTCCTCGTTGGTTGCTTGACTTCCACTCCAAGTCCTCTGGATCACGTTCATTCCAAAAATCACGCTCCCGAAGGTTTCATTCCGTTTGGACTCTGTTTGATATTCTTTTTCTGCGAAACACTGAAATAGGCAAAAAACAGCAATTTGGGCTGGGCCTCCGGTTAATAGGTTAGTCCCAAAAATAATATAAAAGTGTATAAATAAGCCCATTAAACATCCAAAACAGAATACATAATAGCATGGAGCAATCAAAAATTATAGATACGTTGGAGACGTATCAAGCATTCCCAAGCTTAATTCCTGCTTGTCCTCGAGTAGGTAAATGATAAAAACAGAATTTTTGATGTGAAATGCTTCCTAACATATTTCTCAATATAATTTTTCTTTATTGTGGCATGAATGTTCATATCCGAAAGATTCAAGATAAAAGCTTAATATTGACATAAAAATAATAATACTTCAAGCATACTAACTAAGCAATCATGTCTTCTCAAAATAATTTGGCCAAAGAAAGTTCATCCCTACAAAATCATATAGTTTTGTCATGCACCATTTTCGTCACACAAGAATGCTCTCGTCACGCACAACCCTGATGACAAGCCAAGCAATTGTTTCATACTATAGTAATCTCAAACTTTTTTCAACTTTCACGCAATACATGAGCGTGAGCCATGGATATAGCACTATGGGTGGAATAGAATATAATGAAGGGGGTTATGTGGAGAAGACAAAAATGAGAAAGTCTCACATTGACGCGGCTAATCAATGGGCTAGGGAGATGCCCATCAATTGATGTCAATGCAAGGAGTAGGGATTGCCATGTAATGGATGCACTAAATCTATAAATGTATGAAAGCTCAACAAAATAAACTAGGTGGGTGTGCATCCAACTTGCTTGCTCACGAAGACCCAGGGCACTTGAGGAGGCCCATTGTTGGAATATACAAGCCAAGTTCTATAATGAAAAATTCCCACCAGTATATGAAAATGACAAAACAAGAGACTCTCTATCATAAATATTATGGTGCTACTTTGAAGCACAAGTGTGGAAAAAAGGATAGTAGCATTGCCCCTTTTTATTTTTTTTATTTTTTTTGGGCCTTGTTTTTTTGGCCTTTTTCTTCTCTTTTTTTGGGACAATGCTCTATTAATGATGATCATCACACTTCTATTTATTTATTTATTTACAACTCAATGATTACAACTCGATACTAGAACAAGATATGACTCTATATGAATGCCTCCGACGGTGTACCGGGATGTGCAATGACTCATGTGTGACATGTATGAAAGAATTATGAAAGGTGGCTTTGCCACAAATACGATGTCAACTACATGATCATGCAAGGCAATATGACAATAATGATGCGTGTCATAATAAACGGAACGGTGGAAAGTTGCATGGCAATATATCTCGGAATGGCTATGGAAATGCCATAATAGGTAGGTATGGTGGCTGTTTTGAGGAAGACATCAGGAGGTTTATGTGTGATGGAGTGTATCGTATCACGGGGTTTGGATGCACCGGCGAAGTTTGCACCAACTCTCAAAGTGAGAAAGGGCAATGCACGGTACCAAAGAGGCTAGCAATGATGGAAGGGTGAGAGTGCGTATAATCCATGGACTCAACATTAGTCATAAAGAACTCACATACTTATTGCAAAAATCTACAAGTCATCAAAAACCAAGTATTATGCGCATGCTCCTAGGGGGATAGATTGATAGGAAAAGACCATCGCTCGTCCCTGACTGCCACTCATAAGGAAGACAATCAAATAACACCTCATGTTTCAAATTTGTTACACAAAGTTTACCATACGTGCATGCTACGGGACTTGCAAACTTGAACACAAGTATTTCTCAAATTCACAACTACTCAACTAGCACAAATTTAATATCACTATCTCCATATCTCAAAACAATCATCAAGTATCAAACTTCTCTTAGTATTCAATGCACTTATATGAAAGTTTTTTTATAATATCAAAAGAAAATTACCATGTTGTTCTAAAGGACTCTCAAAATAATATAAGTGAAGCATGAGAGATCAATTATTTCTATAAAATCAAACCACCACCGTGCTCTAAAAGATATAAGTGAAGCACTAGAGCAAAAACTATATAGCTCAAAAGATATAAGTAAAGCACATAGAGTATTCTAATAAATTCCGATTCATGTGTGTCTCTCTCAAAAGGTGTGTACAGAGAAGATGATTGTGGTAAACTAAAAAGGAAAGACTCAAATCATACAAGACGCTCCAAGCAAAACACATATCATGTGGTGAATAAAAATATAGCTCCAAGTAAAGTTACCGATAGACGAAGACAAAAGAGGGGATGCCTTCCGGGGCATCCCCAAGCTTAGGATTTTTGGTGTCCTTGGATTTTACCTTGAGGTGCCTTGGGAATACCCAAGCTTAGGCTCTTTCCACTCCTTGTTACATAATCCATCAAATCCTTACCCAAAACTTGAAAACTTCACAACACAAAACTTAACAGAAAATCTCGTGAGCTCCGTTAGCGAAAGAAAACAAAACACCACTTCAAGGTACTGTAATGAACTCATTCTTTATTTATATTGGTGTTAAACCTACTGTATTCCAACTTCTCTATGGTTTATAAACTCCATTACTAGCCATAGATTCATCAAAATAAACAAACAACACACGAAAACAGAATCTTTCAAAAACAGAACAGTCTGTAGTAATCTGTAACTAACACAAACTTCTGGAATCCCGAAAATTATAAAATAAATTTCTGGACGTGATAAGTTTATCTATTAATCATCTGCAAAAATAATTAACTAAATAGAACTCTCCAGTAAAAAATAGCAGCAATTCTCGTGAGCGCTAAAGTTTCTGTTTTTCACATCAAGATCGCAAAGACTTTCCCCAAGTCTTCCCAAAGATTCTACTTGGCACAAACACTAATTAAAAGCATAAAACCACATCTAAACATAGGCTAGATGAATTATTTATTACTAAACATAATCAAAAAGCAAGAAACAAAAATAAAATTGGGTTGCCTCCCAACAAGTGCTATCGTTTAACGCCCCTAGCTAGGCATAAAATTTAAACAACGCTCACATGAAAGACAAGAATTGAAGCACAAAGAGAGCATCATAAAACACGTGACAAACACATATAAGTCTAACATACTTCCTATGCAAAGGCATCTTATAGGCAAACAAATTATCAAGGCAAGCAAAAACTATCATATGCAAGGAAGCGGAAAGAAACAATAGCAATCTCAACATAACAAGAGGTAATTTAGTAACATGAAAATTTCTACCACCATATTTTCCTCTCTCATACATGTAGGATAATAATCAAATTCAACAAAATAGCTATCACATAAAGTATTTTCAACATGATCCACATGCATGCCAAGTTGACACTCTTCCAAAATAGTGGGATTAACATTAACTAAATTCATGACCTCTCCAAACCCACTTTTATCAAGAACTTCATAAGATTGAACATTCTCCAAATATGTGGGATCTAAAGTTGACACTCTTCCAAACCCACTTTCAATAATATTTCAAACACCATTATCAATATCATATTCATCATGGGGCTTAAATAAATTTTCAAGATCAAAAGAAGTATCACCCCAATCATGATCATTGCAACAAATAGTAGTCATAGCAAAACTAGCATCCCCAAGCTTGAGGTTTTGCATATCATTGACACAATTGACATTAAGAGAATTTATGATAACATCATTGCAATCATGCTTTTCATAGAAGGAACTATCAAGTATGGGTGCAATAGCAACGATCTCATGTTTAACATAAGGAACTATAGCAAACTCATCTTCATAAATATTGGCATCATGGCCACAAGAAAAGCAAGCATCATGTTCATCAAGGGATATTTCAATCAAATCATCGGAATCATAATTATCTATAGATTCATGCATATCATTATTTTCTTCCGAAGCAACGGTCATTCTTTCAATAAATTCTTTGACATAGACATTATGAGCATAGTTTTCATAGCAATATTTAAGTATGTCAAAATTTTCAGATTCGTAGAGAGTAACATCATACTTTTCAATCAAAGAAGCAACTTCATAAGCACCCATAAAGGCAGCAAATTCTTCAATTTGTTCTATGTCATAGTACCTATAAACACCCTTTGCATAAGAAGATAATATTTAATTGTCATTAAACTCACATAGGTAGGGGAGGTGTTTTTTAGGGTTCTTAGAGCAACAAGTAAAATTCACAAATTTCACAAAGATTCCAAGCATAACACAACAATCTGTTTATTTGATCCCATAAGAGTCTCCCTTTTTTAGACAAACGGTGACGCACAAAACGAGCATGCTCATGTAAAGATTTCCCATCAACTAGGCTAGTTGGGGTTTCTGCACGAGCGCATAAGGATTGAAGATGATCCAACTAGAACACTTTAAGTGGATCCATAACAATAGATTTTTAGCAAGCAAAGACGCAAGAAAATAGAAGGCACATGGAAACACAAAGAAGGATACACACGGGAAGAAGGCGAATAAAATGGCAAGGGTGAAGTGGGGGAGAGGAAAACGAGAGGCAAATGGCAAATAATGCAATGCGAGGTATAAGAGTTTGTGATGGGTACTTGGTATGTCTTGACTTGTGCGTAGACTCCCCGGCAACGGCGCCAGAAATCCTTCTTGCTACCTCTTGAGCATGTGTTGGTTTTCCCTTGAAGAGGAAAGGGTGATGCAGCAAAGCAGTGTAAGTATTTCCCTCAGTTTTTGAGAACCAAGGTATCAATCCAGTTGGAGACCACGCACGAGTCACCTCATACCTACACAAACAAATAAGAACCTCGCAACCAACGCGATAAAGGGGTTGTCAATCCCTTCACAACCACTTGCAAGAGTGAGATCTGATAGAGATAATAATAATAAAAAGATAAATATTTTTGGTATTTTTATGATATAGGTCGAAAGTAAAGATTGCAAAATAAATGGTGCCAGAAATAGCTAGTTGTCGGGATATTAATATGATGGAAAATAGACCCGGGGGCCATAGGTTTCACTAGTGGCTTCTCTCAAGATAGCATAAGTATTACAGTGGGTGAACAAATTACTGTCGAGAAATTGATAGAATTGAGCATAGTTATGAGAATATCTAGGTATGATCATGTATATAGGCATCACGTTTGTGACAAGTAGACCGACTCCTGCCTGCATCTACTACTATTAATCCACACATCGAACGCTGTCCAGCATGCATCTAGAGTATTAAGTTCATAAGAACGGAGTAACGCTTTAAGCAAGATGACATGATGTAGAGGGATAAACTCATGCAATATGATATAAACCCCATCTTTTTATCCTCGATGGCTACAATACAACACGTGCCTTGCTGCCCCTACCGTCACTGGGATCGAGCACCGCAAGATTGAACCCAAAGCTAAGCAATTCTCCCATTGCAAGAAAGATCAATCTAGTAGGCCAAACCAAACTGAAAATTCGGAGAGACTTGCGAAGATAACCAATCATGCATAAAAGAATTCAGAGAAGATTCAAATATTGTTCATAGATAATCTTGATCATAAACCAACAATTCATCGGATCTCGACAAACACACCGCAAAAGAAGATTACATCGAATAGATCTCCAAGAGAATCGAGGAGAACTTTGTATTGAGATCCAAAGAGATAGAAGAAGCCATCTAGCTAATAACAATGGACCCGAAGGTCTAAGGTAAACTACTCACACATCATCTGTCGGGTGGTAGGTGCCACATATGCCAACGGGTGGCTTATCATTGTGGGAGCCAATAAGACGTCGCCGGTGCCTGGAAACAGGATGAGGCGAAGACATGCACGCTGGCGAATCTTACCCAGCTTCGGGGCTCTCCGTGGAGATAGCACCCCTACTGTTGCTCTGCGGGGTCTCCGCATGATCACTAGATGAAGAAGTAGCTACACGATGCTCCTTGAGCTGTTTGGCGAGAGGAGGAAGAAGGGCAAGGCTTGCTCTCTTCTCCTCCCTACGTGGTGTCTAAAACTAGCAGGGATCGATCTCCTTTGCATGGATGCCCCGGGGGGTTTATATAGGCCTACCCCTCGGGGTACAATGGTAATCCGGCTGGGCGCGGGGCCCAGCCGTCTGTGTCTACGCTCTCCGGCTTCTGCGCCGGCTGCTGGGGCCCGCCGGCTTGTGGGTCCCGCCGGCTGCCGGCTCCTTGGTCGACAGGCAGGCCCCACTGTCCAGGGGCTTGTCGGCGGCTGGTTACTGTTGCTTAATCTTGGTGACGAGGGCTTCGCCGAGGTGGGCATGACTACAGTGCCGCCGCCCAGCGGGCGATCGCTGTAGCCTCACCACGTCTTATCTCCTTAATGGGGCGTCTTCTTCGAGGGAGGTGGCAAGCCAGCTGTGGGGAGCCAGCTCTATCTTGGGCCAACTGGGGGAGGCCTGACCGCCTTCGGTGTCTCTCTGCCCGAAGGGGCCCACCACCCGTGGGCCGCGCCGGCGGTCCGTCGTGGTTGACATCAGGGTCATCGTGGCAACAGTGCCGCGCCGGACGGGTCATGGCCACCCGTACGGCGCACTGTGCCAAGCGTGCTCCGGGATTCGGGGGTGGCAGGCTTCACTGTAGCCACGCCCCATCACATCGCCGTTATGTGGATGCAGACTTCGAGGGTACGATCTTGACCGCTTTATGGGAGCCGGCTTCTTGGAGTCGGCCCTCTCGCGGCCGGCTTCTCGGAGCCGGCCCTCCCGCGGCGTTTCTTCATGAGGGCTGAAGTCGGGCCGCCTTCCGATAGCCGGCCTGGAGACAGCCGGCAAGGGGAAGGCGGCCCTGTGTCTTGGATTCTTGAGGGCCGAATCGGCTCGTAATTTTGTCAGAAGGGCCAGGGGGATCCGGCTAGGCTACCCATGGTTATTTACTCCGACAGTAGTCCCCGAAGCTGATCGAGCTTCGAGGCGGACAAAGGGACGAGAAGCTAGGTCAGCTTCCTATCCCGAGGGGCCGGCTTTTGCATGTGCGTGCCGTCTTCAGAAAGCTCCGTTTCTTGTAGGTGGGAATGTGGGTCGCCCTGCGAGCTGACCCCGCGCCATTCCGCAGGCCATGTGGCGAGGAAGTCCTGCCAACGCACGCACGCGACGGGACGCCGCCGCAGGCCCGGGCCCGCCACTCGCGGGCCTCGGTCCGAGCGCGGATCTTCTGTGGCCCACATGGACTGCTCGCCTCCCCGCGGCGGTTTTATTCTGCCATCAAGGCACAATAATCGCGGGATGTGGGGGAGTGGGCGCAGTTGATCCCCACGTTCCCCCACACTGTGCCTCCTCGGCTCCGCCGCGCGGTCTATAAGTAGGAGGAGGGGGAGCGGCAGAGGCTCACGCGCTCTCCCTCACTCTGCCCCTTCTCGCCCTCCTTCATCTTCTCTTCGCCACAGCAACTCTTCGCAGCGTCGTTCTGTCGTCGCTTTGTCTTGCTCCCCGCCGCGGCAACCCTTTGCCGCATTGTTTCGCCGTCGCTTCGTCTTGCTCCCTGCCGCATTGCTCCCATGGCGTTGTCGAGCTCGTGGGATGGCTCCAACGTCCATGAGGACCACGTCGAGTTCCTCCGCCGGACGCGGCGTCTGCCCGGCAAGAACCTAGTGCGGGTTCGTCAAGCGCCGGCGAGGGAGATTTCGCCGGCACCGGAGGAGGGCGAGCGGGCGATCTTCCGCTCACACTGCCTGCACGGCTTCGGCCTCCCGGCGAGCGGATTCCTTCGAGCCTTCCTCGAATTCTACCACCTCCAGCCGCATCACCTTACGCCCAACGCGGTGATGCTGCTGTCGGCCTTCGTCATCCTGTGCGAGGGTTTTCTTGGAGTTCTCCCCACGCTCGATCTCTGGGGGGAGTTCTTCCAAAGCAAGCTCGGCACCGTCGTCGCGGGCGTGCCCGCCCCCTGCGGAGCCTTCATTGCCATGAGGCGGGCGAGCGAGAACAATCCATTCCCGTCCATTCCGCTGATCTAGTCGGTGAAGCTTTGGCAGGAGTCTTATTTTTATGTGAAGAACGTCGCCCAGCAAGGCGACTATGTCAACCTGCCGGCTTACGTAGCCGGCCCGCCGGCTGGGAGGCAACCTTCGTGGAGCTACCTGGCCAGGTCGCTGTCTCAGGCCGGGAACGCAGCCGTCTCCCGGCTTCGGGTGATGATCCAGTCGGAGGGCCTGACCGGGGCCGACTTGGTGGCCGCCTTGGTGGAGCGCCGGGTTCTTCCGCTCCAAGGCTGGCCTCACATGATCTGCCAGATGAGCGGCCGCTTCGACCCGTGCCGGCTGAGCACCAGGGAGATGCCTCACGCAGAGGTGTCTTACATGGTGAATTACATCTCCAACTGCAAGCTCATCGAGGATTGGCGATACGGCAAGGAGCCGTATTCCCGCGCCAACCCTCTGCCTTCCGTAAGTTCTTTCTTATTTTCTTCCTTTTTGTAGCCGGCCTCATGATAGCCGACTTTTGATCAATTGGTTTGCTTTTAGCAGAACCCTCTTCTTCCGTCGACGGCCGGGGCCGCGGGGGTAGAGCGCCAGCTCCTCCCCGACCGCACGATGGACGACGCCGACGATCCGGACCTAGGAGCGGCCGCCATGGAAGACGCCATCGTGGGGGAAGGCGACGAGGCCGGAGGCGCGGGACTCGGGGCCAGCTTCGAAGACTGGCCGGACGACGACGAGGTCGAAGTCGCCCCGCACCGCCAGCCGACGCCTGATCATCAAGGCGCGGGCTCGTCCGCCGTGCCGGCTGCCCGTGGCGGCGCGCAGAAGCGCCGGGCCGCATCGACCTTCTTCGGCAGCCGGCCGAAGAAATCCAAGGCTTCCACGGCGGTGACCAAGCGGGATGAGGCGGCTGCGAAGGCGGCCCGCTTCCGCAAGGTGGTGAAGCAGCCGCAGGCAGTCTCTGTGTAAGTCGTTGAATGTCTTGCGTATATATTATTATTTTTTTGTCTTTTTCGTCCGAAGCTCTTCTAAACCTTTCTTTTCTTGCCGGACAGGGCGCCGCTTTCTCTCAAGCGAGGTCCTGCGGCTCCGTTGTCGGGCCGACTGGAGGGTCCTCAAGCTCCCGCCGCGTGGACCCCCGCGCCGATCTTAGGGAGGCCACGGAGGGGAATGCGCGGGAGGCGCGGGAGGAGCGGGAGGCGGCGGAGCGAAGGACCGCCCAGGCGACGAAGGAGCAGGCCGACGCTGCGGCCAAGGCCCGGGCGAAAGCGGCAGCCGCGGAGACGGAGGCGGAGGCCTCGCACAACCGGCCTCCGCTGCTCGTTGTTCCCCTCCGCGCCATGGCCCCCAACATTCCCGTGCCCCGTCAGAGGAGGTCGACCAAGGCCCGCCGGTGATGGACGGGCGGGAGGACCACGTGATCTTCGTGGAGGGGGCGTCGCAGACGGCGCTGACTGGAGCGGGCCAAAGCGGCCAATCAGCTGCGGCGCCAGAGCAGCCGTCCAGGGGTGAGCCAGAAGCAGGGGCCGGCCTCGAGGTGCAGCCGGCATTGCGCCGGCGTGCAGGGGGTGTCGCCTCCACGCCGGAACCGCACCGAGCAGCGGGCGCCAGCTAGACGACGGAGGCCCTGGAGGCGGCCGGCGCCAGCACGTCCGAGTGGACTCCCAGCGGGGGGACGAGCGAGCTGAACGCGGCGGCCCAGGAGGTCCGGAACCGGCTTCAAGCTCAGGCCGCCTCGCTGCAGCGATAAACTCAAGAGTTTCTCTCGACGCGGGCCGTCATCTGGGTGAGTCTTCTGGCCTTGGTTATTTTGTTCTTTTGGTTTCTTCCGTGGGGGCGCGTTAGTGCACCCACTGGGTGTAGTCCCCGAGTTCCGAGCCGGCTGCTGCGCAGGCGGCTTGGAACTTACTAGGTTCTGACAACTTAACTTATCCTTGCTTCCTGTATAATCTTTCAGGAGTATCACAACCTCCGTGCAGCCGCCTTCAACTCCCAGGCTCAGGAGCTGGACAGGAGAACCGAAGACCTGACCAGCAGCCGGAGTGCGTATTTGTTTCGTTCATCTCCTGTGGGGGCGCGTCAGCGCACCCACTGGGTGTAGTCCCTGAGATTCGGGCCGACTGCTAAGCAGCCGGGTCGGATCTTCCTTGACGACTTCACCTTATTAATTTCCGTTGTCTTCATGCTTGCAGGAGCCAATGCCGACTTGAGGGAGCAGCTCAGCGGGGCCCAGGCCGCCCTTCGCGCCAAGGAAGCCGAGTACAGCGCCTTGGTCCTGGAGCGTGACCGCTTGGTCAAGAAGTTGGCCGACGGGGAGGAGAGCCATAAGGCGGCCCTGAAGAAGGCGCAGGACAACGAGGACGCCCTGAAGGCCGAGTTCGAGACCGAAGTGGCGGGCTGGGCTGAAGCGAAGCAGGCGCTGAGCGAGGGCTTCAGCCGTATCGAGGATCTGATCGATGGTAAGCCGCCTTCTTCACTCCCTGCTTGCCCTTTGATCCCTGATTTGTGTTCTGACTTGTGCTACTTTTTGTTCTCTGTGCAGACTGCTTTCCCGGCTACTCCGTCTTCGCCACCCAATCCATCGAGGCCCATCGCGAGGCACGCCGGCAGGCGGGGGCTGAAATCGCGCCGGACGCAAGTCGGACGCTCGAGGAGCAGCTCTTGGCGGTCCAAGCCCGGCTGCAGCCGGCTCACCGTATGCTCCGCCGCCTCCAGCGCGCTGGGGCGCAGGTGTTGGCCGCCCTCTGGCCAAGCGAGATGATTCCCCGCATCCCGAATCAGACTGCCGACTGGCTGGAGGTGGTGGTTGGCCGCTTCGAGGCCTGGAAGGCGTCGGCAGCCCGACTTGGAGCTGGGCGGGTGCTGCAGTTCATCCAAGCCTGGTATCCGAGGCTGAACCTGGACCAGCTGCGCACCTGGCGGCTGGAGGCCGACGAAGAGTTGGAGGAGGTGCGGCCGGCTATCGCTCAGCGCGCTTCGACGATCGCCGAGTGTACTGACATCAGTGTCTTCGCTCCTGAGATCAATGACGACGGCGTTGCCCAGCCGGAGGAGTGGTTCGGGCTGGACCCGGCAGCGGGTGAAGACTCGGCAGAGGAGATCGCCTCCAGCGATGAAGGCGAAGACGACGAAGGAGAGGAAGGCGAAGACGTTGAGCCGACTGGTGAAGCGGGCAGCCAGCCTCAGCCTGATCGTGCCTCCGGCAAGAAGGCGCGTGCTAGCGCGCCCTCTGCGGGAGGCGGTGATCATGCCGAGGTTCGCCAGCCGGCCACTCCTCCAGCCGGCACTGCCGTCTCCACCAACCTGCCCGACTCGCCAGTCGCTCCCTTGGCCTAGTCTGCCATCCTTGTTTTTTCCTGCTTGTTGCCTTTTGAACAACTTTATTAAACTTGCGCAGTTCCACCCACTGGGGGTGTATTCGAACTATGTTGAATGCTGGCCTTTTGAAGGTCTTTTATGTAAATATTATTGTGTGTTTGGTTTCCATTCATGTATGCTTTTTATCCTTAGGCTGTTTCCTTTGCCGCCTTCCCCTTCTGGGAAGGCAAGTACTCGAGCTTTCTTAGATTGGAGAGAGGTGAATGGAAGCTGGCCGGCCGGCTACTCTGGTAGCCGGTCGGCGGTGGGAGAAAAAGTGGCTTTTGTTATATTAGTCCGTTAGTCCCTAGCCGTTTTTCGTGTGGGCACCCGTTCCTGCCTTTAACTCTTGCCAGCCGGACAGCCGGTTCTTCGAACTGCGACTTTTGGCAAGAGAAGGCTTGGGAGCCGGCACACTACTTGTCTGACTGCGGGTAGGACTTCTAATATAACTCCAGGTGGCTAGTCCCCGGGCCGACTAGTCGAACCCGGTGCCAGACGGAAAAAGTGAATGCAATGACAAGGCCATAAGCATGATACTTTTCATTCATAGATAAAAGATGGCAGTCCCCGAGCTCTCCTCGGGGGGCCTATTGTCTCGTACTTAGTACAAAAGTTAGCGTGATACGTACTGCATTTCAACTGTAAAACCTTCGGAGGAGGTTGGCGTTCCATGGTCGTTCCGACTCTTTGCTGGAGTCATCTCTCTTTCGTGCCTTCGGCTTCTGCGCGTCGGTCGGGTAGTAGGAGTCGTTGCCTAAGGCTCTGCTGATGACGAAGGGGCCCTCCCAAGGGGCCGAGAGCTTGTGCTGGCCGGCTGTTCGCTGGATCAGCCGGAGCACCAGATCGCCCTCTTGGAAGGATCTTGGCTTGACCTTCCGGCTGTGGTAGCGGCGCAGGCCCTGCTGATAGATAGCGGACCGGCTGAGGGCTAACAGCCGGCCTTCTTCCAGCAAGTCGACGCCGTCTTCTCGTGCTTCCTTGGCCTCGGCTTCCATGTAGATGGTCACCTGAGGCGAGTCGAACTCGATGTCAGTTGGGAAGACCGCCTCGATACCATATACGAGGAAAAAAGGAGTGAAGCCGGTTGACTTGTTTGGTGTAGTGCGCAGACTCCAGAGGACAGCCGGCAGCTCATCGAGCCAACAGCCGGCTGAACGCTCCAGTGGTACGATCAGTCGGGGCTTGATGCCGGAAAGGATGAGGCCGTTGGCTCGCTCGACCTGGCCGTTTGACTGCGGGTGTGCAACGGACGCTAGGTCCAACCGGATGCCTTGCATCGCGTAGAAACGTGCCAAGGCTCCCTTGGCGAAATTCGTGCCATTGTCGGTGATGATGCTATGTGGTACGCCGTACCGAGTTGTTATATCTGCGATAAATGTCACAGCAGTCGGCCCATCCAGATTCTTGATCGGCTTTGCCTCAATCCATTTGGTGAGTTTGTCC
The DNA here is from genome assembly GCF_003073215.2 of Triticum urartu. Classification (NCBI taxonomy): domain Eukaryota; kingdom Viridiplantae; phylum Streptophyta; class Magnoliopsida; order Poales; family Poaceae; genus Triticum; species Triticum urartu. The sequence continues at coordinate 494,773,463 of NC_053023.1, read as the reverse complement.
ATGGCGACAAGCAGATGTGTCATGCCGCCGTGCGCCGTTTTGAATGGGCCCACCATGTCCAGTCCCCAAACGGCGAAGGGCCAAGTGAGGGGAATGGTCTTGAGTGCTGAAGCCGGCATGTGTTGCTTGGAGCTGAAGAGTTGGCACCCTTTGCAATGTTTAACTAACTCCTTGGCGTCATCCAAAGCAGTTGGCCAAAAGAAACCATGGCGGAAGGCTTTTGCGACGAGTGATCTTGAGGCCGCATGGTGGCCGCATTCTCCTTGGTGGATGTCTCTGAGGATTGCAATGCCCTTGTCTTGCTCGACGCATCGCTGGAGGACCCCAGTGACACTACGCTTGACGAGTTCTCTGTTGACGATTGTGTATGCTCCGGCTCGGCGTTGGACTTGCCTTGCCTCTACTTCGTCAGCCGGCAGATCTTGGTTTATTAGGAAGTTGAGGATGGATTGAGCCCATGATGGAGCTGCGACCTCTTCTATTGCCAAAACGGCTACTGCGACCAGGGCGGGCGGGCTGGGCGGTGAAATGCTTGAGTCGGCCACTGCCTGTTGTGTTGGTGTAGTCTCCGGGCCGACTACCGTAGTCCCCGAGCCGGGTGTGGCAGTCCCCAGGTCGGGCGTAACTACGGAAGTCCCCGAGCCGCCTGCACATGCCCCCTGGCCGACTATCGAAGTCCCCGGGTCGCCTGCTTGGTTCTTCGAGCCGGACCCGGCCGCGTCGGGGTCAGGCGGCACGAAGACGGAATCGGACTCTGGAGACGGCTTGATAGACGGCTTGAGGAGGTGCTGTAGAGAGACACCGGTTGGTATTTCTTGCCGAGTGGAGCCTATTCGAGCCAGGGCATCAGCTGGCTCGTTGTCGGATCGTGGTACGTGGAGGAACTCGCATCCTTCAAAATACCCACTGATCTGCTGAACGAGGAAGCGGTAGCTTTCCATATTTGCGTCCTTGGCATCCCAGTCGCCGGATGATTGCTGGACCACCAAGTCCGAGTCGCCATAACATAGGATCCGGCGAATGCCGAGTTCTTTGGCAAGCCGGAGCCCGTGTATGAGCGCCTCATACTCGGCCACGTTGTTGGAGGCGGCAAAGTGAATTTGCAGCGTGTATCTGAGCTTGTCCCCTTTGGGAGAGGTGAGGATGACGCCGGCTCCCAAGCCGGTGCGCATCTTGGACCCATCGAAATGCATGCGCCAATGAGTGGAGTCGGGAGCCGGCGGTAGGTACTGGGTCTCGGCCCAGTCGACGAGGAAGTCGGACAATGCTTGGGACTTGATGGCGGTGCGAGGCTGGTAGAAGATCGTGTAGGGGGCCAGCTCGATGGCCCATTTCGCCACCCGGCCGGATGCATCCCGGCTGCCTATGATCTCGGCCAGCGGGGCGGTGCATACAACCGTGATGGGATGCTCTTGGAAGTAGGGCTTCAGCTTCTTGGCGGCGAAGTAAACTCCGTAGCACATCTTCTGGTAGTGCAGGTAGTTCTGCTTCGAGGTAGATAGCACCTCGCTCAAATAGTACACCGGCCTCTGGACCGGCTGGGCTCGGCCTTCTTCTGGGCGCTGGACTACGATGACGGTGCTGACCACCCGGCTGGTTGCGGCGATGTAGAGGAGCATGGGCTCTTTCTCAGTCGGCGCTGCCAGGACAGGCGGCGTGGCCAGCATCTTCTTTAGCTCGTGAAAAGCTTGGTCGGCTTGGTCATTCCACTCGAAGTGGTTGGTCTTCTTCATGAGGCGGTAGAGGGGAAGTGCTTTCTCTCCGAGCCGGCTGATGAAGCGGTTCAGGGAGGCCAAGCATCCGGTAAACTTCTGGACGTCTCGAAGTTTGGTGGGAATCGCCATTCTCTCAATGGCCTTGATCTTTACTGGGTTGCATTCGATGCCGCGTTCGGAGACCAGGAAGCCTAGGAGCTGGCCGGCTGGCACTCCAAACATGCATTTCTCGGGGTTAAGCTTGATTTGGAACCGGCGTAGGTTCTCAAATGTTTCCTTGAGGTCTTCCAGCAAGGTGTCGCGCTTCTCCATCTTCACCACAATGTCGTCTACGTAGACGTGGGCATTTCTGCCGAGTTGCTTGAGGAGGCACTTCTGCATGCAACGGTGAAAAGTGGCACCGGCATTTCTCAAGCCGAATGTCATAGTCAGATAGCAGAAGGCTCCGAATGGCGTGATGAAGGCGGTCTTCAGGCGGTCTGCCGGATCTAACTTTATCTGGTGATACCCTGAGTAAGCATCCAAGAAACTCAACAGCTCGCATCCGGCCGTGGAGTCTATCACTTGGTCAATCCTTGGCAGGGAAAAGGGATCTTTGGGGCAGGCCTTGTTGAGGCTCGTGTAGTCTATACACATGCGCCACTTGTTGTTCTTCTTTAGCACGAGGACCGGGTTAGCGAGCCACTCTGGAAAGAAAACTTCCATAATAAAGCCAGCTGCCAGAAGCCGGGCTATCTCCTCTCCCACGATCCTGCGTTTCTCCTCCGACAGTCGGCGGAGGGGTTGTTTGACCGGCTTTGCGTCTTCTCGAACGTGTAGTTTGTGCTCGGCGAATTCCTTCGGAACACCCGGCATGTCCTTGGGGGGCCATGCAAAGATGTCCTGATTCTCACGGAGGAAATCGGCAAGCTCGCCTTCCTATTTGCTGTTTAGGTTTGCCCCGATGACGGCAAACCTCTCTGGGTGCTCGGGGTCAAGAGGTATCTTCTTCGTCTCCTTGGCCGGCTAGAAAGATCCTTGAGCATCATGCTCCTTGGGATCGGGGGACAAGGCCGACTGCTTGCCGGCCATGGCCACGACTCGGTCCATCATCTTCTTTTCTTCGGCAATCACAAGGGACTCGGCCAGCCGGTTGCTGGCTGCTGCGCACTCAGAGGACTTCTTGTAATCGCCGGCTACGGTGATGACGCCTTTGGTGCTCGGTATCTTCATCTTGAGGTATGCATAGTGGGGAACTGCCATGAACCTGGCCAAGGCAGGTCGGCCAAGCAATGCATGGTAGGGGCTCTCCAGGTCCACCACTTCAAACCAGATCGCCTCCCGGCGGAAATGCTCCTTGTCCCCAAAAAGTACATCAATCTTGATCTTGCCAATGGGGTCGCAGGACAAGCCGGGTACGATGCCATGGAACACAGTCCGAGTAGGCATGAGTTGCTTCATCTTGACATTCAGCTTCTCCATGGTGTCACGGTACAGGATGTTGATGCTGCTCCCTCCGTCTATCAGCACGCGGGAGAAACGGGCAGCGCGTCTATCCATTGCAAGGGTGGCATCCAAACCCAACGCATAAGAGCCAGGAAACGGCATCACCTCTGGGTGGTCGGTCCGGCTCCAGCTGATAGGTTTTTCTGACCAGTGCATGTGCTCGGCGGGGTTGGCAGCAACCATGCTGACTTCTTGGTGCTCTCGGCGTTTGCTGCGCCGGTCTTCGGGCTGGCTCGTAAAGATGACATAGGCGGCATGCTCGTCAGGGAACTCATCGTGCACGGCTCCGACTGTGGGCCGAGTGGCCGGCGGCTGCGGAGCCGGAGGCGGCGGACCGGCAGGCGGAGGCGGTGCGAGCCCTTCGCCTTTGGAGATTCGAGTGAGCCAGTGGCACTTCCGGGTCGTGTGGTTGGACGGCTTCGCGCCGCTGTGGAACTTGCACGGGGCATCGAGAGTCTGTTCGTAGGAGAAGGACGGCTGCCAAGCCGGCTTGCCGCCCCTCTGCTTCTTGGGTGTGGGCCGCGCTTCGGGCTGCTCGTCTTCGACTGTGGCCACCTGCCGACTGGTGGAGGGCGGCACGGGGCCCTTGCGCTTGTGGTTGTTCTGGTGTGGGCGTCGGCTGGAGTCCCCAGCCGGCGTCTTGGGCGCCAGGTTGAGTACCTTTCCGGACGCGTCTACCCGGAGTTCGGTCTTCATCGAGGAGTCGGCGGTGGCGTACTTGTCTGCTATGACCAGAAGCTCGTCGAGGGTAGTCGGCTCATCGCAGAGGAGCTTGTGCTTGAGGAGGGTGCCTTCTCGGCACCCGACAATGAAGTATTCTATGGCTTGCACCTCGTGCACCCCTTCGCAAGAGTTGCGGAGCTCGGCCCAACGCGTGAGGTAGTCGCGAGTGGACTCGGCGGGGCCTTGTACGCAGAAGGAGAGCTGTCTGGGCTTGGGAGCCCGCTTGTAGGTGCTGGTGAAGTTGCGGACGAAGGCTTCTGTGAAGTCTAGCCAGCTGTTGATGCTGTATGTCTTGAGGCTGTTGAGCCAGGTCCGCGCCGTGCCCTGCAGCATGAGGGGCACGTACTTCACGGCAACGCGCCTGTTGCCGTTGGCTATGCTAACCGCCGTGGAGTAGTCGATCAACCAATCTTCCGGCTTCACGGAGCCGTTGTACTTGGGCGTGTCTCTTGGGAGCGAGAACCCTTTGGGGAAGGGCTCGTCGTGGATGCGGGGGCCGAAGCAAGGCAGGCCGACATCGTCTTCTTCTTCTAGCTCCAGGGATCGCGCCAGGCGGTCGATCCGATGGCGGGCGTCGTTCTCACCGACTCCTTCGCAGCGACCTAGCCGGACGCTGAGGGTCGGATGCGCAACAGGCGGCGGGGTGGGATATCTCTCTCCACGGGGCCGGGGCGGAGGCGGGTTGCCCCGCCACTCCACGGCCCGGGGGTGGCCTTCTGCGTCTCGCTCGATGGAGATTCGGGTTCGGCTTCGGCTGGCAGCCGGCTCTTTCTCGCGCCGCGCGCGGGTTTTGCCCGTAGTCGGCGTCCAGGACGTCGCGCCGTGATCTCGGCGCGGGGGAGGGCTTTCCGCGCGGGCGTCGGCTTCGTGCCGCTGCGCGGCCTCATCGATCAGCTGCTGGATGCGTCGGGTCATGTGGGGGAGTTCTTCGCCCCCAGCCCATCCAGCTCGTCTACGGCCGCCTGGGCGGCGCGCAGGTTCTCGAGCGGAGTGGCGTAGACTGAGCGGTCGACTCCTAGCGTATCGGCGATGACAGCACCGCGCTGTCTGACAACGCCGGCCCGGCTGGGCCCGCTTGGGGGCAGCGTGCCAAAGGCGGCGCGGTCGGCCTCGCATCGGTGGGCCTCAGCGAGGCGTCTCATGGAAACCAACTTCCGGCCCTCCGCGAGGAGGGCAAGGCGGCGAGCTTCCAGTGCTTCAGCGTCGGCATCGGCCGGGAGGGGGATGGACAAGTCGTGGACCGCCGCGTGCGGGGCGTCGTGGGCGCTTTCGTCGGAAGCGCCGCCGTGGCCAATGACCATCACCTCGGTGGTGACAGCGTCGTAGCCATCGGCCCAGGGAAGCGGGTTGTTGTAGATCACGACGTCGATGGGGAAAGTGTCGAGTGAGGCCGTGTCAGAGTCGACAGGCATCAGATCGGTGGTGCCAACCGACTCCAAGTCCACGGCAGGCTCGCCGGAGACGTGGAGCTGGCCGAGGAGGTTGACGAGGTGGTCGGTGCCCGCGTCGAAGGCGAGCTCGTCGGAGATGAGGGTCTTGTCAAGGAGATCGGCGAGGCTGCTCGCCGCACAGATGTTGGTGACGCCTTGTAGCGCGTCGTGGCAAGCGCCATCGGGCGTGCCGGGCTGGCTACGCTCGCGGGGGAGGAAGAGGGTTCCAGTCCAGAACAGGTCTCCGGACGACGGTGCACCTGGCCCCACGATGGGCGCCAAATGTCGGGTGGTAGGTGCGACATATGCCAACAGGTGGCTTATCATTGTGGGAGCCAATAAGACGTCGCCGGTGCCTGGAAACGGGATGAGGCAAAGACATGCACGCCGGCGAATCTTACCCAGCTTCGGGGCTCTCCGTGGAGATAACACCCCTACTGTTGCTCTGCGGGGTCTCCACATGATCACTAGATGAAGAAGTAGCTACACGATGCTCCTTGAGCTGTTTGGCGAGAGGAGGAAGAAGGGCAAGGCTTGCTCTCTTCTCCTCCCTACGTGGTGTCTAAAACTAGCAAGGATCGATCTCCTTTGCATGGATGCCCCCAGGGGTTTATATAGGCCTACCCCCTGAGGGTACAATGGTAATCCGGCTAGGCGCGGGGCCCAGCCGTCTGTGTCTATGCTCTCCGGCTTCTGCGCCGGCTGCTGGGGCCCGCCGGCTTGTGGGTCCCGCCGGCTGCCGGCTCCATGGTCGACAGGCAGGCCCCACTGTCTAGGGCCTTGTCGGCGGCTGGTTACTGTTGCTTAATCTTGGTGACGAGGGCTTCGCCGAGGTGGGCATGACTACAGTGCCGCCGCCCGGCGGGCGATCGTTGTAGCCTCACCGCGTCTTATCTCCTTAATGGGGCGTCTTCTTCGAGGGAGGTGGCAAGCCAGCTGTGGGGAGCCAGCTCTATCTTGGGCCGACTGGGGGAGGCCTGGCCGCCTTCGGGTGTCTCTCTGCCCGAAGGGGCCCACCGCCCGTGGGCCGCGCCGGCGGTCCGTCGTGGTTGACATCAGGGTCATCGTGGCAACAGTGCCGCGCCGGACGGGTCATGGCCACCCGTACGGCGCACTGTGCCAGGCGTGCTCCGGGATTCGGGGGTGGCAGGCTTCACTGTAGCCACGCCCCATCACATCGCCGTTATGTGGATGCAGACTTCGAGGGTACGATCTTGACCGCTTTATGGGAGCCGCCTTCTTGGAGTCGGCCCTCTCGCGGCCGACTTCTCGGAGCCGGCCCTCCCGCGGCGTTTCTTCATGAGGGCTGAAGTCGGGCCGCCTTCCGATAGCCGGCCTGGAGACAGCCGGCAAGGGGAAGGCAGCCCTGTGTCTTGGATTCTTGAGGGCCGAATCAGCTCGTAATTTTTTCAGAAGGGCCAGGGGGAGCCGGCTAGGCTACCCATGGTTATTTACTCCGACGTCATTGGAGAGGCTATGGTGTTCATGTACAAGTTTGATCAATGCCCCCTCCGGCGGAGCGCCGGAAAAGGCCCCAAGATGGGATCTCACGGGTACAGAAGGCTGCGGCGGTGGAATTAGGTTTTCATGGTGCTCCTGGATGTTTTGAGGGTACGTAGGTATATATAGGAGGAAGAAGTAGGTCGGTGGAGCCACAAGGGGCCCACGAGGGTGGAGGGCGCGCCCAGGGGGGTAGGCGCGCCCCCTACTTCATGGCTTCCTCGTTGGTTGCTTGACATCCACTCCAAGTCCTCTGGATCATGTTCATTCCAAAAATCACGTTCCCGAAGGTTTCATTCCGTTTGGACTCCGTTTGATATTCTTTTTCTGCGAAACACTGAAATAGGCAAACAAACAGCAATTTGGGTTGGGCCTCCGGTTAATAGGTTAGTCCCAATAATAATATAAAAGTGTATAAATAAGCCCATTAAACATCCAAAGCATAATACATAATAGCATGGAGCAATCAAAATTTATAGATACGTTGGAGACGCATCACTTAACATGTGAATTGGTTGCTACTTTAACATGAGAAATTTTATGAGAAGGAATTGATGTTATGCTGCTAGGAAAAGTGATTGAAATCATCATTAATCAAACTTATGCACTTTGCTAGCATTCACACTTCATAAATTATTTATTTTATCATTTACCTACTCGAGGACGAGTAGGAATTAAGCTTGGGGATGCTGATACGTCTCCAACGTATCTATAATTTATGAAGTATTCATGCCATTATATTACCATTCTTGGATGTTTTACAATCATTTTCTAGCAACTTTATATCATTTTTTGGGACTAACCTATTGACCCAGTGCCAGTTGCTATTTTTTGCTTGTTTTTTACATCGCAGGAAATCAATATCAAACGAAGTCCAAACACCGCGAAACTTTTTGGAGATTTTTTATGGACTAGAACACCTAGGATGGGCCAGAGAAGCACCTGGGGTGGTGCCCCGAGGGGGGCACAACCCACCAGGGCGTGCCTGGGGGCCCAGGAACGCCCAGGTGGTTTGTGCCCACCTCGATGGCCTCTCGCACCCCCTCTTTGCCCTATAAAATCCCAAATATTCTAAAAACCCTCGGGGTTAACATAGATCAGAAGTTCCGCCACCGCAGGCCTCTATAGCCACCGAAAACCAATATAGACCCTTTCCGACACCCTGCCAGGGGGGGGGGAATCATCTCCGGTGGCTATCTTCATCATCCTGGCGGCGACCACGATGACGAGGGAGTATCCACCCTCGGGGCTGAGGGTTTGTACCAGTAGCTATGTATTTAATCTCTCTCTCTCTCTCGTGTTCTTGAGATGTCATGATCTTGATGTATCGCGGGATTTGTTAATATAGTTGGATCATATGGTGTTTTCCCCTCTCTATCTTGTTGTGATAAATTGAGTTTTTCCCTTTGATATTTCGTTGTTATCGGATTGAATACTTTTACGGATTTGAGAGCTCTTAATATATGTCTTGGAATTGAATACTTGTGGTGATAATGGGGTATCGTATTGATTCACTTGATATATGTTTTGGCACTCAACTCGCGGATTCCCGAGGTGTCATTGGGGTAATCTATGCATGGGGGTTGATGCACGTTCTTGTCTTTGTTTCTTCGGTAGAAATCTTGGGGCGCTCTTTGAAGTTCTTTGTGTTGAATCGAGTATTATGAATCTGAATTTGCTTTGGTGTTATTTTAGTACAAACTCTTGCTTAGATCGATCGGAAAGATTAGCTTCGTGTTATTTTAGTATGAACTCTAGGATAGATTAATCGGAAAGAATAGCTTTGAGGTGGTTTCGTACCCTACAAACAATTTTGTCTTATGTTCTCCGCTAGATATGAACTTTGAAGTGATTCTTCATTGCACTCTGAGGGGTGGTTATATGATCCAATTATATTAGCACTGTTGAGAGATTGCACTAGCGAAAGTACGGACCCTAGGCCTCATTTTTAAGAATTGCAATACCGTTTTTGTGCCCGTTTACTATTTGTTACCTTGCTGTTTTTATTTATCCAAATTATAAAAATGTATTTCTACTATCTATATTACACTTTTATCACCATCTCTTCGCCGGACTAGTGCACCTATACAATTTGCCATTGTATTAGGTGTGTTGGGGACACAAGAGATTTCTTGTATTTGGTTGTCGGGTCGTTTGAGAGAGACCATCTTCATCCTACGCCTCCCACGGATTGATAAACCTTAGGTCATCCACTTGAGGGAAAATGTCTGCAGTCCTACAAAACTTTGCGCCTGGAGGCCCAACACAAGTCTACAAGAATAAAGTTGCATAGTAGACATCACGAGACTATATGTTTCTACTATAGAGAGAAAGGACATTGGAAGAGAAATTGCTTGAAATATCTGGTAGATAAGAAGAACTCGTCTTCTCGTAAAGGTATAAAAGTTATACAAGTTCATGCTATTGGTATTCTACTTACTGGGAACTCCAAATCATGGGTATTTGATACCGAATCAGTTGCTCACATCTGCAACATAATGCAGGGACTGCAGAAGATTCACAAGCTAAGAAGAAATGAAGTCGTGATGCCTATCGGGAATGGTGATGGAATTGCTGCTCAACCCGTCAGTGATGACATTATGTTTACCTTCAGGATTTATCTTAGAACTAAATAATTATTATTTTGTTCCGAAGTTATGTAAGAACATTATCTATGGGTCATGTTTGATAAGTGGGGATTATTCTTATAAATCAGTGAACAATGGTTGTTCAATATATTATGAGAATATGATTTATGGATTTGCACCCATAGTTGGTGGATTATTCATATTGGATCTTGAATGTGAAAAGGATATCTATAACATTAATGCTAAACATCTGAAGGAGGCCACCACTGTTGCGGCATAGGGTTCGGCCATAGGCCGAGTGGCTGCCAAGCACTACTTTGAAGAAGTCCTTGAAGGCACTCGTTCGATAGAGGCTCAGTGCTCGAAGAATATTATTTTCTAGTGACATGTAGTCCCATTGTACAAACAATGTTTTATTGAATTTATCAAGGCTGTATTTATACTTTTGCCCGAAAGTGCTATGATGCCTCCTGTGCGGCCGTTTATGTATATATGTATATAACCTGAAAGATGGCAGTCGTCAGCTTCAGCCCCCACACATATAATGTGGGGGTGTTCGCAGAAGACACATGTTCACACTTGATCCAATATCTTGGTCCATTAAGGAGGTGATAGCACAGCGAACTAGGCAACCGGACTATAATGCTTTAACACTTTCACTTAGCCAGAGGAGTTTGACAGTGGGGCTACTATATAGCCCCTGGTGGCTCCGCGCTCGTCCGGATTCGAGGCGCGTACATGCCTGGCCAGGAAACGGCCCTTCGTTAAGGCGGAGGAATCCCGAAGATTCCGCTAGGTCATCGAGTGGTTGACCAGTCTCACGCTATATCATGACAGTCAGTTTTCGGCTTTCTCTACTGAGGTGCTCGTCCGGATGAACCAGGGCACAATCGCAGTAGTTCTCCTGGTGCCGCTTTAGCCGATAGAGAGGAACGTAAAGCAGCAAAAGCCAGGAGCCGGGCAAACCCAACATTTGACCAAAGAAATGATTCGGAACTGATGCATATAAGGCCAAACTCACGACGCCGAACACTCCCTAGGGTATTCGGTCTTTATGTTGTAAACCGGGTCGAAATAGTGCCCTTTGTAATAAGCCCCTGGTGTCCAGGTACGTGCAGTATTCTGACGTGGCCGCATGCCAATATGTCAGCAACCTTCTCAATTGTACTGAGAATCTGAGGGATGTGTATCAACAAGAGACAGTAAAAAAGGTTTACGTCGGGTCTTAATCTAAAAAGAATCCTTGGAATAGGTCCCTGCTGCACGTCTGCGCCTGTGTCTCCATTGTGCCGTATTCTGGACGGCTGTAGCACGATGGTCATCTGAAAAAGAAAGGAACTTAATTGAGAAGTTGTCATGGAAAAGGTAGGTTATACTAAATAAACCATGTACAGTTCAAAATGAGTAAAGTTGAGCCTAATTGTCACTTGTTTGCGCGCGTTGAGCCCCTTGTATTGTAATAGGGGTATAGCCATCAAACCTGTATCAATTACATATAGCTGCGCCAGACTCGTCCAACCGCGTCCGTGGTCTTAACGACCTGTCAGATGCTTTAGTTGGTGAGGCCGTTTAGTGTGCGGCTGCCATGGCAGCCGCATGGTCTTCCGCGCGCAAGGAGCGCTCAATATTTCCATTTACTGTAATGATGCCATGTGGACCGGGTATCTTAAGCATGAGAGAAGCGTAATGCGGTATTGCGTTAAAGCGAGTGAAAGCTTCGCGTCCGAGTAGTGCTTGATAGCCACTTTGGAACGGAGCGATGTGGAACGTTAAATTTTTGCTGCGGAAGTTATCGGGAAAGCCGAATATAACCTCCAGTAGCAGGGAGCCCGTGCAATGGGCCTCTGGGCCTGGCGTTACTCCTTTAAAGGTAGTATTGCTGTGGCTAATTTTTGTTGGGTCTACCCCCATTTTGCGGACTGTGTCCTGATATATCAGGTTTAAACTGCTGCCGCTGTCCATCAGGACTCGTGTGAAGTGGTATCCGTCAATTATTGGGTATAATACCAAGGCAGCCCATCCTGCATGCCGGATACTTGCCGAGTAATCCTGATGGTCAAAGGTGATCGGTTGGGACGACCAGTGGCAGAATTCTGCGGTGATAGGCCTTGGGGCATGTGTCACTAGGAGTGACGCTTTGTTTCTCCCCTTTGTTACGTGTAACATGTTTACTATTTTGACTTCTCGTGGGAATTTCTTCTGTTCCCCAATGCTTTGCTTGCGAGGCTCGTCCTCGTCTTCGCTTGGTGTATCATGCCCCTTATGTTCGGCGTTGAGCTTGCCGGACTGCTTGAAAACCCAACATTCTCTATGGGTATGATTTGCAGGCTTATCGGGGGTGCTGTGGATCTGACATATTTTATCCAGAATCTTGTTTGGGTTGGACAGTTCGTCTCTGTTGCCTTTGGAGGGCAGCTTTTGTTGACCTGGCCGAGAGCTTCTAAATCCGGCGTTTACCGCCGTGCTCTTTGGGATGTCTTCTTTATTCCGGCGCTTGTTTTTGCTGCGTCGTGGTTTCTCATTTTCGTCCCTGACTTCGGATGTACTTGGGTCACTGGTGCTGCATCGGGCTAACCAGCTATCCTCGCCCGCGCAAAAGCGGTCATGAGGCTTGTTAATGCTGCCATTGTTCTCGGCTTTTCTTGGCCGAGGTGTCTGGCAAGCCATTCATCTAGAACGCTGTGCTTAAAAGCTGCTAAGGCTTCGGCGTCCGGGCAGTCGACTATTTGGTTCTTTTTAGTGAGGAACCTGTTCCAAAGCTTTCGGGCTGACTCTCCGGGCTGTTGAGTTATATGACTCAAATCGTCTGCATCCGGTGGTCGGACACAGGTCCCTTGACAATTTGCCCGAAAAGCGTCTTCGAGCTCTTCCCAGCTTCCAATGGAGTTTTCAGGGAGGCTTTTAAGCCAGTGCCGAGCTGGCCCTTTGAGCTTGAGGGGTAAGTACTTGATGGCGTGGAGATCGTCTCCTCGAGCCATATGGATATGGAGGATGTAGTCCTCAATCCAGACCCCAGGGTCTGTCGTTCCGTCTTACGCCTCTATGTTTACGGGTTTGAATCCCTCTGGAAATTCATGGTCCAGCACCTCATCGGTGAAACATAGGGAGTGTGCGGCACCCCTGTATTTGGGTGTACCGTGGTGTTGGGATGTTTGTTGTGTTGCATTGCATGCTGGAGCGCGCTTGCGTGGCCCGTAGATGGATCTGGTTGCGTCGTCCTTTTGATGCGAGCCCTCACGCGGATCGCGTACTGGCTTATGTGCGGCATCGTTTGCCGCTCTATGTTGGCCATGAGGTCGTCTATCCGACCAGATGGCCGTTTTGTTTTTTGATTGCGGGGGATCTAAGGCCTCCTCATCGAATTCAGGTAGCTGCTTTCGCTTCGGGTTGCTCTTGGTGTGGCGATTACTGCCGTACTTCGCTCCAGTGTTGAGTACTTCACTCCATCTGATTCTGAGTGTGTCTTGTGCAGCCCTGAGCCTTTGCTTCTGCTTTTTCAGACTCCTCGCAGTGGCAACATGCCTTTTATGGGTATTCCGTTGCTCCGGGTGCCTATCCGGTGTGATGTTATCCAGACTGTTATCTTCGACGGAGTTGGGTTGTTCGGTTTGATTCTCCGTGTTGCTGTGGTCGGACGATGGTTCAATGCCGTGTTTGTCATCCGCTGGCTCGCCTTGCTCTATCGCTGGGTTTATATGATCGCTGCTTCTGCTGAGGTGGGATTTGGAGCGGCGCTTACGCCGCCGTTTTGACTGCTTCTCGAGGGGACAACCCTTCACTGCGTCCTTCCGTTCTTCGTCGTCGTTTTCTTTGGGTGTGTCCACCATGTATACATCATATGATGAAGTGGGCGTCCAGTGCCCTGCGGGCAGTGGTTCCTGTTCGTCTCCTGCATCGTTGTCCATACCTTCGATGCCTTCGGAGTCAAAGTTGAGCATGTCGGTCAAATCGTCGACCGTGGCTACTGAGTGGGTGGTGGGTGGGCGGTGAATTTCTTCTTCATCTGCATCCCAATTCTGCGGACATGGTTCGGCCAGGGTTCTCCTAACAGAGAGAGAGACCTTAGTGAGTTCAGTATGTCGCCGAAGGGTGAGTGCTGAAAGATATCCGCGGAGGTGAACTCCATGATCGGCGCCCAGTTGGATTCGATAGGCACGGGCGCAGGCGGTTCGGAGTCCGTGGTCGGGGAAGAATCCGACAGTTTGGCGTCACGGCTCTCGTGAAGGGTAAGGTCGATACTCGGCTCGATCGCCGATGAGAGTGCGGCCTCCACGGTGCGGTCTATCCACCCATCACTGGATGGCGCAATTGGCTCCGATTTGAGGGTCGGAGCGGTCGCCGGTGCGATCTCCTGAACATTGTCCGATGGTAGAGCTAAGTCATGCTCATCGTGACCGTGCGGCGCACTCGGCAAGGGCTTGAATCCGTCGAAGATCAAGTCTCCGTGGATGTCGGCTATGTAGTTCAAGTTTCCAAATCTGACCTGATAGCCAGGGGCGTAGCTCTCGATCTGCTCTTGATGGCCAAGCTAGTTGGCCCGCAGTGCAGAGCCGCCGAATACAAGGATCTGTCCGGGGAGAAAAGTCTCACCCTGGACTGCATCGCTATCGATGATCGAAGGAGCCATCAAGCCTAATGATGACGACACAGAGGAACTCTCAATGAAAGCACCAATGTCGGTGTCAAAACCGACGGATCTCGGGTAGGGAGTCCCGAACTGTGCGTCTAAGGCGGATGGTAACAGGAGGCAGGGGACACGATGTTTTACCCAGGTTCGGGCCCTCTTGATGGAGGTAAAACCCTACATCCTGCTTGATTATTCTTGATAATATGAGTAGTACAAGAGTTGATCTACCATGAGATCAGAGAGGCTAAACCCTAGAAGCTAGCCTATGGTATGATTGTATGTTGTCCTACGGACTAAAACCCTCCGGTTTATATAGACACCGGAGGAGGCTAGGGTTACACAAGGTCGGTTACAAAGGAGGAGATATGCATATCCGTATTGCCCAGCTTCCCTTCCACGCCAAGTAGAGTCCCATCCGGACACGGGACGAAGTCTTCAATCTCGTATCTTCATAGTCCAATAGTTCGGCCAAAGGATATAGTCCGGCTGTCCGGAGACCCCCTAATCCAGGACTCCCTCAATCGTCATGCCCGATCACCTTTGATCACCAGGATCATCTGACAAGTATCCGTCACGGTGGCTCAGCCGCACTGGTCTTAGACCCAATAATTGACGGGTTCCACCTGACTCGCGTCCTTATGGACAAACATAGCAGCCTTAACCTACTCTATCGGGATACAGCGCGAAAAATTGGCATTAACCCATCCCAGATCAAGCCCACCAGGACTACCTTCAAAGGAGTCATACCAGGTCTAGAGGCCCGCTGTACAGGCTCAATCACACTCGAGGTTGTCTTCGGATCTCCAGACAACTTCTGAAGTGAGGAGTTAATCTCTGATATCGTCCCCTTTCGCAGCGGCTATCATGCACTGCTCGGACGAACTGTGTTCGTTCGATTCAACGCAGTACCACACTATGCTTATCTCAAGCTCAAGATGCCCGGTCCACGCGGCGTCATAATGGTTAATGGAAATACGGAACGCTCCCTCCGTACAGAAGAGCACACAGCTGCTTTAGCAGCAGAAGTACAGAGCGGCCTTCTCAAGCAGAACCTTAATTCGGCTGCCGAGCTCGCGCACACCGTTAAGAGGGTCCGAACTACTCTGTAGCAGGAGAGCTCGGCTCGTCAGGAGCTCGACTAGCAATCCGGCCTCCGTCGCAGTTCCGATCAAGTGGAGGCATTCGTGCCGCGCATACATAATTACGCACTCAAAATCCCATGGGCATCGACGGAGGCATAGCTAGTTTGTGGTCCGTAGTATGGCTCAACCAACGTCGGATACACATATACTTTCATTTTTAATTGTTTCCTTTTTCAGGTCTCAATCCCTCAGACACCATCTGATGGCCTGGTCATCGGTCCTCTTGAAGGATAAACACCAAAACAGCGAGAAACGCAGACGTATGGGGGACTTTTTAGGTGATTTCGTTAACGATAACTTTACCTGTTTTTTAGGACCCTCATGTAGCTCTCCCTTGGTTTTGGCATGTCAAATAGCCTATTGCTTATCGCACTACATGTATCAACGCGCCTTGACGTACTAATTATATTACAAAGAGAATAGTTTGCGGCTGGAGCTGTAGGACTGCTACCTCTTGAGCACTGTGTTGGTTTTCCCTTGAAGAGGAAAGGGTGATGCAGCAAATTAGCGTAAGTATTTCCCTCAGTTTTTGAGAACCAAGGTATCAATCCAGTAGGAGGCCGCACAAGTCTCTCACACCTACACAAACAAATAAATCCTCGCAACCAACGCGATAAGGGGTTGTCAATCCCTACATGGTCACTTACGAGAGTGAGATCTGATAGATATGATAAGATAATATTTTTGGTATTTTTATGATAAATATAAATAAAATATGCAAGTAAAATAAATGGCAAAGGAAATAACTAAGTATTGGAAGATTAATATGATGGAAGATAGACCCGGGGGCCATAGGTTTCACTAGTGGCTTCTCTCAAGGGCATAAGTATTTATGGTGGGTGAACAAATTACTGTTGAGCAATTGACAGAATTGAGCATAGTTATGAGAATATCTAGGTATGATCATGTATATAGGCATCACGTCTGAGACAAGTAGACTGACTCCTGCCTGCATCTACTACTATTACTCCACACATCGACCGCTATTCAGCATGCATCTAGAGTATTAAGTTCAAGAGAACAGAGTAACGCTTTAAGCAAGATGACATGATGTAGAGGGATAAACTCATGCAATATTATATAAACCCCATCTTGTTATCCTTGATGGCAACAATACAATACGTGCCTTGCTGCCCCTACTGTCACTGGGAAAGGACACCACAATATTGAACCCAAATCTAAGCACTTCTCCCATTGCAAGAAAGATCAATCTAGTAGGCCAAACCAAACTGATAATTCAAAGAGACTTGCAAAGATAACCAATCATACATAAAAGAATTCAGAGAAGATTCAAATATTGTTCATAGATAAACTTGATCATAAACCCACAATTCATCGATCTCAACAAACACACCGCAAAAGAAGATTACATCGAATAGATCTCCACAAGAGAGGGGGAGAACTTTGTATTGAGATCCAAAAAGAGAGAAGAAGCCATCTAGCTAATAACTATGGACCCGTAGGTCTGAAGTAAACTACTCACACTTCATCGGAGAGGCTATGGTGTTGATGTAGAAGCCCTCCATGATCGATGCCCCCTCCGGCGGAGCTCCGGAAAAGGCCCCAAGATGGGATCTCGTGGATACAGAAACTTATGGCAGTGGAATTAGGGTTTTGGCTCCGTATCTGGTAGTTTGGGGGTGCGTAGGTATATATATAGGAGGAAGAAGTACGTCGATGGAGCAACAGGGAGCCCACGACGGTGGAGGGCGTGCCTGGGGGGGGGGGGGGGGGGGGGGGGGGGGGGGGGGGGGGGTAGGCGCGGCCCCCTACCTCGTGCCTTCCTTGTTGATTGCTTCACGTACGGTCCAAGTCCTCTGGATCATGTTCGTTCCGAAAATCATGTTCCCGAAGGTTTCATTCCGTTTGGACTCCGTTTGATATTCTTTTTCTGCGAAACCCTAAAATAGGCAAAAAAACTGCAATTCTGGGTTGGGCCTCCGGTTAATAGGTTAGTCCCAAAAATAATATAAAAGTGTATAATAAAGCCCAACAATATCCAAAACAGAATATAATATAGCATGGAACAATCAAGAATTATAGATACATTGGAGACGTATCAAGCATCCCCAAGCTTAATTCCTGCTCATCCTCGAGTATGTAAATGATAAAAACAGAATTTTTGATGTGGAATGCTACTTGGCATAATTTCAATGTAATTCTTCTTAATTATGGTATGAATATTCAGATCCGAAAGATTCAAGACAAAATTTCAATATTGACATAGAAATAATAATACTTCAAGCATACTAACTAAGCAATTGTGTCTCTTCAAAATAACATGGCCAAAGAAAGTTATCCCCACAAAATCATATAGTCTGGCTATGCTCTATCTTCACCACACAAAGTATTTAAATCATGCACAACCCCGATGACAAGACAAGCAATTGTTTCATACTTTTGGTGTTCCCAAACTTTTTCAATCTTCACGCAATACATGAGCGTGAGCCATGGACATAGCACTTTAGGTGGAATAGAATGGTGGTTGTGGAGGAGTGATACGTCTCCAACCTATCTATAATTTTTGATTGCTCCATGCTATATTATCTATTGTTTTAGACAATACTGGGCTTTATTATCCACTTTTATATTATTTTTGGGACTAACCTATTAACCAGAGGCCCAGCCTAGAATTGCTGTTTTTGCCTATTTCAGTGTTTCGAAGAAAAGGAATATCAAACGGAGTCGAAACGGAACGACATCAACTGGAGAAGTTATTTTTGGAAGGAAAGCTACTGGAAAAGCTTGGAGTGCACGTCAGGAAAGAAGGGAGGTGCCCACGAGGGTGGGGGCGCCCCCACCCCCCTAGGGCGCGCCCCCCCTGCCTCGTGGCCCCCCTTCGGTCCAGTGACGTGCTTCTTTCACCCATATATACCTACGTAGCCTAAAACTTCCATAACACACAATAGATCAGGAGTTCCGCCGCCAGAAGCCTCCGTAGCCACAAAAAACCAATCTAGACCCGTTCCGACACCCTGCCGGAGGGGGCAGTCCTTCCCCGGTGGCCATCTTCAACATCCCGGCGCTCTCCATGACGAGGAGGGAGTAGTTCTCCCTCGGGGCTAAGGGTATGTACCAGTAGCTATGTGTTTGATCTCTCTCTCTCTCGAGTTCTTGAGGTGATACGATCTTGATGTATCGCGAGCTTTGCTATTATATTTGGATCATATGATGTTTCTTCCCGCTCTACTCTCTTGTAATGAATTGAGTTTCCCCTTTGAAGTTATCTTATCGGATTGAGTCTTTAAAGATTTGAGAACACTTGATGTATGTCTTGCCATGCGTATCTGTGGTGACAATGGGATACCACGTGATTCACTTGATGTATGTTTTGGTGACCAACTTGCGGGTTCTGCCCATGAACCTATGCATAGGGGTTCGCACACGTTTTCGTCGTGATTCTCCGATAGAAACTTTGGGGCACTCTTTGAGGTCCTTTTGTGTTGGTTGAATAGATGAATCTGAGATTGTGTGATGCATATCGTATAATCATACCCACGGATACTTGAGGTGACATTGGAGTATCTAGGTGACATTAGGGATTTGGTTGATTTGTGTCTTAAGGTGTTATTCCAGTACGAACTCTAGGGCTGTTTGTGACACTTATAGGAATAGCCCAACGGATTGACTGGAAAGAATAACTTTGAGGTGGTTTCGTACCCTACCATAATCTCTTTGTTCGTTCTCCATTATTAGTGACTTTGGAGTGACTCTTTGTTGCATGTTGAGGGATAGTTATGTGATCCAATTATGTTAGTATTGTTGAGGGAACTTACACTAGTGAAAGTATGAAACCTAGGCCTTGTTTCAACACATGGCAATACCGTTTACGCTCACTTTTATCATTCGTTACCTTACTGTTTTTATAATTTCAGATTACAAATACCTTTATCTACCATCCATATTGCACTTGTATCACCATCTCTTCTCCGAACTAGTGCACCTATACAATTTACCATTGTATTGGGTGTGTTGGGGACACAAAAGACTCTTTGTTATTTGGTTGCAGGGTTGCTTGAGAGAGACCATCTTCATCCTACGCCTCCTACGGATTGATAAACCTTAGGTCATCCACTTGAGAAAAAATTGCTACTGTCCTACAAAACTCTACGCTTGGAAGCCCAACACGAGTCTACAAGAATAAAGTTGCGTAGTAGACATCAAGCTCTTTTCTGGCGCCGTTGTCGGGGAGGTGAGTGCTTGAAGGTATATCTTTAGATCTTGCAATTGAATTTTTTAGTTTCTTGTTTTATCACTAGTTTGGCTTTTAAAAGAAAACTACATAAAAATGGAATTGAGGTTTCATCATATTATTGATCATCTTTATAATATCTTTCTTGAAAATGATGGTTCGAAAAATTGTGCTTAATTGTTAGAAGAAGAAGTCAATAAAATGTTTGGCACAAAATATTTGAATGATGAGCATGATTGCAATGTTGTTAGTATGGATTCTTTGAATATCCATGATGCTAATGATATACAAAGCCATAAGCTTGGGGATGCTATATT